>NW_021633547.1:0-54429 GCF_004799145.2 Neltuma alba
GGATAGTGTTGAGTGGGACCATCCAGTTCACCTCCAGCGAAAGATTAGTCCCAATACTATGAAACAGGTTAGGATTGTTAAGGATGCTTATGAGGCAACGAAGGATGCTCATGGGATCTGTGTTCTTACGAGTGGGACGAATTTAAGACCCTTGATTATCAGAGAATATTTGATATATGCAGAAACCTGCGTTTGTTTTTGATGGTAGGAGCATATTGAATGCTGGGAAGCTGAGAGAGATTGGGTTATTGTGTACTCAATTGGGAAGCCATTAGACCCCTGGCTAAGGGCATGAATGGTGGATTGGATCCTATGAAGGGGCAAATTCTGAATACAAGTTGATGAGTGAAGACGAAGATCTGATCCCTTGAGATTTCATCCCTATAATATCTATACTATATGTTGGGATTTATAGTCAGTCTTTATTGCCAAGAATAAAGTTTTTTTCAGATTTTTAAAACATTTTCTAAGAGAAGTTCTCTAGCTAATGAAAAACTTGAAGGGTGTGTGCATTGGGTACAAGAGCATTATAAGTACTAAAAGAAAATAAGAGTTTAAATACAGAAGAATTACACAAAAAGCAATTACTCTAATAGATTTTGACAATATTAAATTTGGACATAACAATGCATTTTTGTAAAGATTTCTTATTTATAATTTGGTATTTCCAAACTTTGTGTGAAATTCTACCTTCAAATATATCAAAAACCAAATATCCCTGGGAAGGAGTGCTAAGAATCCTAACAGTAGAACTTAGCAAGTCAACCAAACGGTACCTTCATTACTTCTTTAAAAACATCATTAAAGGTCCTCTAATCTTCATGGTGTTAACCGAAGGGCTTGAAAGCATATTCTCTTTATTTTGTTTGACCAGGCCTGCCTTGATAAATCAAAGAAAATGACCTCACTCTAAGGAAACAACGTATTATAATCAATACATAAATAATGCCAAAAAAATTAATGGATAATTTCATCTAGATGTGATTATTAAAATTTTAGTTAATTTATTGGTAAATTTACCATTTCAAGAAATTTAATCTTTATTATTTATTAAAAAATAGAGTAATTAATTCTTAAAAATTGTTAAATTTAAAAGTCAAATAATCATCCGCATAACATAATATATGCGCAATTCCAGTTAACGTGATGTATTTGACAATTTCCAAAATAGTATAACATCTTTATCCATTGTGCGTCACCATGTGGTCTCGTAAGTCGTAATTTGCGTGTTGTTTCTGACAGCCTATGGAACCGGAACCGGAAAAAAGAAAACGCGGTTTTGGACCCCGCCATAACGAACGCCCCTCCTCCATATCACTGGACATTTGACTCTGCTACAGCCTTAATATAGTCTTTTTGGACTTTGGGGAATCTAATCACTGGAAAGCTTCTTCAAATTTACATTTTTCATATTTTTTTTGGTTTTCGTCCCAAAAATGGGATGCTGCTTCAGCAAAAACGCCGATACAAAGGCTACTAGAGTTTCGCGGTGGCGATCCACCGGAATTGTTGCTTTGCGCGACTCCAAATTGAAGGTAATTGTTTTATCTGTTTGGCCACGGTTTCAATACAATTTAAATTTGCTGTAGTTGCGCTAATGGTTCTGCGGCGTTCTCTCCCTCTCCCTCTCTCTTTTTCTAGTCTGTAATGGTTTTTCCCCTTGCTTGGAGTTTGCCACTCTCTCGTTGTACTGAATGGAACTAACTTGATTGTGTATTTTGATGTGTCATGGGGGATTGTCATTTTGTTCATCAATCTCAGTGCTAGCCTAGTGGCCTCTGTTATGCTGCTTCTCAACTGAATTCGATTTTTTTTTTTTTTTTAAAGAAGGGTATTGTCAGGGTATAAAGTTCTTAAATGAATTATGCCACTGGGTGTATTATATCGTGGTTGAGACTTGAGATTATTGGTTCATCCGCATGGTATTTTCGCAGGATGACGGGTTAAACAGTGTACTTCTAGCAGGTAAATAAAAGAGAATAGGTTTAATGAATTGTTCTCTAATGTCAACTTAATGAGAGTAAGATGCCCGTTAATGGGAATGTGATTGAGTGATTGAGATAAATGGTGTCTGTTGAGGCAGTTCCTTCGCTCTTGAGTATTTTACTGCTTGCTTTCCTCTTATCATCTCTTATTTTTCGTGTCATTTACATTGAAATATGACGCCGAGTGAGAAATTTGTACATTTGTGTTGAACGTCTTCCTTTGGATCATGTATCTTTATTGTTTCAAATGTGCCGCTCTGTAAATTAAGGTTTGTGATTGTATTTTGTTAATCCAATTTTGCTTCATGAAGATATGTCATGAGATGTAATATTCATGACATCTAAAAGTTGGATGAGATCTGGTGTTTTTTTTTTTTTTTCCTTCCCAAAGTCAATGTTTGTTGTTTTGCTTCTTTCTGTTGCTGTTCCTTTTGAATGCATGCATACACTAGAGCTTTTTACCGCATGCTAACCATGGTGCCTTCTTTTCTCATCGGAAAACAGACGCTTCCGGATGAAATTCTTGACCTCGATAGATCTGTGCGCACTCTTGACTTAACACATAATCGAATAGGTATGCTCCTTTTTCTTTTCATTTCCTCCTTTGTTAATATAAAGCAGGGATGAGTCCCAGTTCTGTTAGTTAACAGGGCTTTATTCTAAAGTTGATAGTATAAATTTGACATCTAAGAAACTGTCTTTTCTTTTAGGATTATTTGTATTGTTTTTTTTTTTTTAACTACTTATCAATTCAATTCTTGAATACAGTTGATATTCCCATGGAAATTAGCAAATTGGTTAACTTGCAGCGCCTGGTAAGAGTTATATTTCCCACTATATGCTTATAACCTGGTAACTGTTTGTGAACATATAGTACTTGCTACACTTTTTGATATTGAAAATTGAAAAAAAAAAAAGAAAGAAAGAAAGAAAGCTTTTGGACTTTATCTACTTTTTTGATAATTAAGAAGCACTAGAGGAAATTCTTTCCTTTTCCTGAATCAGTATTTCAGCGAATCAGCGTTGTTACTTCTTGTGTTTTCTTAAGAAGTTTAGCTATGAGACTTAGTACTTTGGATCGTTGATTCTTGAATTTGTTTGAAGCATTAACTTTTGAATTTAATATTCTTTTTTGAAAGTCATATGATTTTTGCACATGTTATGCCTGCAAATACAAGATTGCCTTCTATTTATTTCCCCTGGCTAGATAATATGCCATGGAAGCGTTTTATTAAACTGGTTTGTGGACTCTTTACAGAACTGAGGTTATATAACACTAGGTTTGATAAAGAGCATTACTTATCAAAATTGCGCTGACTTTACAGGTGTTGCCAGAAAATCTCATTGAGAGACTGCCAGTGAATTTGGGGAAGCTCCAGTCTCTAAAAGCCTTGATCCTTGATGGAAATCGAATTACTTCCTTGCCTGATGAATGTAATTCCCTCTGTGAAATAAATTGGTTTTTTAAGAATAAAATGATTATCTTGTTTTCTTCATGACATTGGCATTTTCTTAATGGAATGTCTCTTTATTGTCAATCTGTAATTTGTTTGGTTTTTCCCCCTTCCTTAGTGGGTCAATTGGTGAGGCTTGAGCGCTTATCCATATCTGGGAATTCGTTAACAGCCTTGCCGGCTACTATTGGCAGCTTGCGAAATGTAAGTATTTGTGAGTCTGAATACTCTGATTGTTCTACTGCTTTTGTTATTTTAAATTTGAAGCATTCACTTAATTGTAGAATTTGAGGAGTTGGGGATATTGTTCTCCGTTGTGATCGACTTAAAAGGTTGTTCACTTTGGTAATTGTTGGTATAAATTCAATACATAACCAGACTATGATTAACATCTAAAATATGCTGCACTGTTTGATAATGCAGCTTTCACTTTTAAATGTGGCGAACAACAACTTAGAGTCTCTTCCAGAATCTGTGGGAAGTTGCTTCTCTTTAGAAGAATTACAAGCCAATAGTATGTTTCTGATCTACTTGCTTTCTTCATGCGTTGCATCAGCATTTAATGCAGTTTGTTTGTGCTGGTGTTCTGGAGATGGTTGTTTCCTTTACAGATATGCAGACAATGGAGAGATATATTCTATTGATGTACTCTTTATTTTTATGGTTTTTTTTTTCTCATGTTATCCCCCTGTTTCCATCATCTTTCTTAATGATAGCTAGGTTACATGCCACAGGCTAAAAGGTTGTTGATGGGCAGCAAACTAACTTTAAACAGGACAAACATTTTTGGATGAAGTACAATTTACATATACTTGACCATGGGATCTATTTTCAGTTTAGGAACAATTAGCCCAACAAATTAGTTAATCAAGTCCATATTTGAGAAATTTTAACCGCTCTTTGGGCCTAAAATTGATGATGTCCTCAGTTCTGATTCTCCCTACCTCCTTGTGAACCTTTTACCCCTACAGTTCATATTACGATAATGATTGCAAAGATTATTATAACCTGTCGTATTTCATGAAGATGTCTTAGATGTAACATAATTCTGTGTCCAATATTCTGCTTTTTCCCTACATATTCAATCAATGTGCATATCCATAGGATTGATTCTCATGTCATTAACTGTTTTCATGAGATTCGAATATGGATCTCTGGATCAATTTAACAATTTATGTTTTATTAGCTGTTTGGTTTTGCATCATAGTTGATTGAAGCTTCAATCTTCTTGCCAAATTTTTAGATAATAGTATTGAAGATCTTCCTTCTTCCATGTGCAATCTTACTCACTTGAAGTCACTTTGCCTAGATAACAATAATGTGAAACAGGTAATACTTCTGACTCAGAGTACTTGAAGCCTTGTATGACGTTTGTTAATTGCCTAGTAATCTGCCTATTATCTTATAGGCAGCTAATCTTCGTTGGAGTGCAACCCTTGCAGTGTCTTATGCTTCTTCTTCTTCTTCTTTCTCTTTTCTTTACTTTTATGAATCTATATATAGCGTGTCAATCTATGGTTTTGCTTGTAGCAATTCCCCCTCATGCAGTTGTTACAAACCTAAGAACCGTGTCCTTTGATTTCAAATGTTCTTATGCCTGTTGGGTCTCATTGGCTAGATACCTGCAAATCTATTGAAAGACTGCAAAACTCTTCAAAGTATATCTCTGCACGGCAATCCTATATCTATGGATCAGTTTCAACAGGTAAGGCTTTATTTCCCGAATTTGTTTGCCTCCTTCGTCTCCTACAAACCAACAACTTTGCTCAAGTTTCAATCCAACTACCATTGAACCATCTAGATGGACGGGTTTCAAGAGTTTGAGGCGAGGAGGAGGAAGAAGTTTGACAAGCAAATTGATTCAAATGTGATGATTGGTTCCAAAGGTCTTGATGAAGGTGTGGATTTATAGCCACTTTTGGTAAGGTGATTTTTCAGGTTCATCTCTGGATCAGCTTTGGATGTATGAGATAGAACACAAAGCATTTAGTCTGCTATGCTTTTTATTTCACATTTTAAAAAATGGAGTTCCATTGTCTTCAACTGCAAGTATGCGTGGGTTGGAGCCATTCGTCAACATTGATGAGGTCATGAAGTCCTTTTCATGGCATTCTATTCTGGAAGCTGTAAATTAGTTTGAGCTTTGATGTTAATATAGAAGACAAGGCATTTGTTGGTTCCATAAAATGAATTGGAAGGTGTTCATTTCTGGGATTTTCCTTTCCCATATCTTGTTTGCCTGCTGATTCTGGTATATGCTTTGATGATATGTAGAAGGCATGATAATCGTATGGTTATCTCCTTATCAAGCAAAATAACAAAAAGTTGACTCTTGAACAAATCCAATTAATAGTTTAGTACCATCTTGAAATCTCATCTGTATGTTTAAGATTTCTTTTTGCAACCAAATAGTCACGATAAAATAATTGGAGATTATATAAAAGATAATGGGACAAAATTAAAAATTAGAATACTACTTCTGATCCTCAATATTAGATCTCGTTTGGCTTTTATTTTGGTATTAAATATAAGACTTTAATTTATTTTATCTCTCATATTTATTTAATTTTTTAAGATAGTCTTTTTAATAATGATAGTTTTAACTAATACACTTGATTAGTCATAATATTTTAAAAAAGATAATGCTTATTTATTATAAATATCTAATTTAATTTATTTTCTTAATCTATTCAAATTAGTCCACTATTTTTTATATTTAGGATCAGAGGTAACATTAATTTTCTTTACAATATTAAAATCATATCCATCTAGAAAAATAAACTTAATACTACTTTCGGTCCTAATTGTAAGAGCTAGTTGACTAATTTGAGGAGATTAAGAAAATTGACTGACTTGAGGAGATTAAGAAAAGAAGTTAAATTAGTTATTTGTCATAAATAAGTGTTATCTTTTTTAAATTATCTTTGCTAATCAAATGTATTGGTTAGAATTACCATTGTTAGAATGACTATCTTGAAAAAAAAATATTCCTCCAGTCCTTAATATAAGACCCATTTAACTACTTTGATTAGATTAAGGAAGTTAGGTAAGTTAGTTAATTATAAGAAAAATGACACATTTTTTCTAAAACACCGTAATTATCTTTCTTAATACTCCCTCTTCCTCTTCTATTTGATTATGGTTGAGGGAGTATCCATAGAAGTAATTTAAACAAAATTGATAAATATGAGAAATGGATCTTATATTTAAAATAAAAACCAACTCAAGATCTGGGTTCTATATTAAGGACCGAAGGAGTACATAAATATTAGAAATAAATTGTATTAGGGTCTTATATTTAGAACTAAAATAAAAATCAAATAAAATCCTATATTAATGATCAAACGTAGTATCGTTTTGATTAAAGAATCTCAAAAATATAAAAAGAATCTCTCCTCTCTTTTTTTTTTTTTAATAACAATGGGACATCTCAACTCATACTGACCCGATCACGAATAGTAGTGCGATCAGAGTCCAAAATAGACAAAAGTTCGGCAGAAACAGAAACAACTAGATGAAAACCACTAAGTGCCAAGAGACGCTGCTTGGCTAAAAAATCCGCAGCTCTGTTGTGCGATCGACTCACGTGCTGGAGTTTCACAGTCCAATCCCATGCGAACATTTCTCGAATCTCTTTAATGACTCCATGGTCAGCATGGTGTTCATCCGCATGGGCTGATATCAGGTTTAAAGCGTTACTGGAGTCAGATTCCAAAACTAGTTTACGGTATCCTCCATCCCATGCAAGCTTGAGTCCGAGAAGGCACGCCCACAGTTCTGCATGGAGGGCGTCGCGGCCTTCGAGACAATGAATGAAACCCCGAATGAATCGTCCATCGTCATTGCGAAGAACACCGCCACTTGCACAAGCTGAGGTGCGATGAGAGAAGGCTCCGTCAACGTTCATCTTAATCCACCCGTGTGCCGGAGGTTGCCAAGCCTGTGTCTCCTTGTGGAGGCAGCTACCTGGGATTAAAACACCAGATAGCTTGCACTGTACCTTGCGGAGGTTGCTTAGAATGCCCATGGAGCTAGCAATAACGGCTTCATTGCTAATGGTCTTTTCTTCAAAGAGAAAGAGGTTCCGTTGTCGCCAAAGCCACCAGCAGATGGTAGCAAACAAATCCATCCATTCCTTCCCTTGTATCGTGTTAGTAGTAAGGTTCCATCGCCTAACTTTGGTTTGGGATTTTTGTCTGAGAATTTAAACATCCTACCAATAAAAGGAAAAGTCTTTTACGAAGTGGGTAAAAGTATTTGTAGATGGAGTTATTTAAGAGTTTTCGAAACGCTCTCTCTTCACCAATGAAAAAGAAAAGAAAATCCAAAACAAAAAATTATAATTTGTTTTTTGGTAAAAATGATTAAGGTTTTGATTCGGGCTATGTTTCTAATATTTTGTTTCACTTACACAGCAAAGCAAAGTCATCCGGGCGCCCAAAAAAGGACAAAGCAAAGCTATCAATAAGTCATTGGGCTTTTTTTTTCCTTAAAAAAAAAAAGAAAAAAGAAAAAAGAAGAAGTGAAAGAGTCGGTTCCAGTTATTTTCATTCAGAAATCAGATCAAGAAAAAAAGTCTACGTAATAACTTATACCCATTTAATACACTAACATGGGTGTCTGAGTTTGTATGTTTTCTTTTTACCATACTACTTTCGGTTTTAATTATAAGAGTTAGTTCACTAATTTAAGAAGATTAATAAAAGAAGTTAAATTAGTTATTTATAACAAATAAGTGTTGTCTTTCCTAAATATCTTTAGTAATCAAGTGTATTGGCTAGAACCACTATTGTTAGGAGAACCATCTTAAAAAAAAAAATTCATAAATATAAGAGACGAAGTAGATTGAGATCTTATATTTAGGATCAAAATAAAAGTCAAACAAAGTCTTATATTAAAGACCGGGGATAGTATTTTGGATTTGTTATTTGATGAAGATTCTTTATTTATGTAGAGTCATGAGTTCTAATAGCATTTTATTGGGACAAGTTGGTGCTGAAGAATGACAGCTTCTCTTGTGGAATCTTTGCTGCAGCCTGCAGTTAAACATGGTGCATAAGCGTCCGTTCGACGCAGCGAAAATATTTGAGGCGTCTTTTAAACACCAAAAACAAGAGGAACCCAGCAATCAGCTTCTCTCATTTGCAAAATCTGTTTTCCCTGAGGATGTTTGCTATTTAACTACAATTTCTGGTGCAATTTGCCAATTTAAAATTGTGCTTACGTGGGAGTTTTTTTGCCTGTAATCCATTAAGTTATGAAACCAGTTCTGTTTCATTAACTTTGTTTTGGTGGTCAATCAGCTCAAACTATGACGATTAGATTTCTTGAAAATGTCCTTATTTTCTTTGAAAATGTTATTAACTTGCCCTTTGACTTGTCACGTTTATGTTTGCTGTTTGACCATTTGTTAGACAAACCTTTTATGAACATAACATTTTGTTTTGTTCTGAATATAATACTTCCCATTTTAATGGTGTTGTCTTCTGAGAGTCAGATTGCCCTGAAATGGGTGGATCTCAAGGATCATCCGATACTAACTTCCATAGTTTTTTCCACTGCCACAAATTGCTTTATGATTTTTTCACATTGTGATGTGATTGATAGATGAAGGTGGACGAAGACAAGCTATTACTGATGATAATGACAATGTTGGGAAGGGCCGGACTGACTGTAGCTGTGAAGATGGTGGAGCTGTGAGATGTGTCAGATTCCATATTGTGGAAGCAAGAGAAGAACTCATCAAAAGCATTGGGCTAGAGAGCTTGACTGAATTAGGTTTCTCTTACATGGGAGAGCAAGTAGCAGAAAAATGGAGTGCAGAAGATGAACAGATTTTTCATGATGAGTTTGTCTTCAACAATCCATCATCGTTTTGGAACAATATTTCAATTGTTTTTCCTTCTCGAACAAAAAAGGTGTTGTTGAGTTACTACTTTAAGGTGTTCATGCTTCGAAGGCGGGCAGAGCAGAACAGAAATGACCTTTTGAACATGGACAGTCATAAAGATGAAGACATGGACCGTGTTGTTGATTCTCCTGTCTATCAACATGTTACTGATCTTACAAGCTGCCAGAGAAATGATCTGGAAGATTATGCTGTGTGCCCTGCAGAAGAAACTTTTGACAGTAATGAAATTTTGTCATGTTCAAAAAGTAAAGCTGACCTCTTACCTACATGCAAGAGACTTAAAAGAGTTTAAGTTATCGGTTTACTAGTGTGGAGGCCACAATCAGTTCTGGTTGTTCTCTGTGCTGGAACCTTTCTGCCTGAGACACAATGAGAATTTTCAGTCAGCAGAGCTAAGAATAATGGGAGTTTGACTTTTCCTTTGTATATTAAGATTAAAGATGAAATCTTCATTGTAAAATAGCGTTTTCGAAGGGGGAAGCCATTATTTGGTTTCGGCCTTGTTGCGATTAGCATTTAAAATCACTCATAGGCATAATAAATGTAATCTGAGATAAAACTCCTCTCACATTTTTATCTTGTATTCTATTCTATAAATTACGATTGAAAAACTATTTATAAATCACTTCAAACGGGCTTTCATTATGTATTCTTTGTATTATTAAATCATCTACAGGAGTTCTTTATCCAAACATTTGCCTTCACGTAATTTATGACATTGTTTGTCTTTCTTCCGTAACAAGCTACATAATGGAGAGTCCAGATGCATTAATTTATTTATTTGAAAATCTGAAGCTGCTTACAAGATTGAACTTATATTTCCTTGCTAGTTGTAGGGTTAAATAAAGGCCATATAAATATATAATTTTAAAAATAAAACCAAA
The DNA here is from genome assembly GCF_004799145.2 of Neltuma alba. NCBI lineage: Eukaryota > Viridiplantae > Streptophyta > Magnoliopsida > Fabales > Fabaceae > Neltuma > Neltuma alba. The sequence continues at coordinate 10,235 of NW_021633547.1, forward strand.
AGTTAATGACCTTCGTCTCTCTTATGAAAAGCCAGAATGAATGAATGTAACGCAAGTCCAAATTATTTATTTGCTTACCCTGTCGGCGATGCATTTTTTAAGTTGGTTGAAATCTGTGTATCGGTTTGTGCCTGTGATTTTCAGTTCCATAGCTTCCTCCAATCCAAAGACATTGACCAAACAACCTTCTTCAGCCTCCTTTCCTGCTTAAAGTTCATTTACTAAGTGCCCTCTTATCTTAATAATTTGCGTTGGCAAGTTTAAGTGTGATGAATCCATGTGGGAACAAGTTATAAATTAGAGTACTAACCCCAAAAAAAAGTGTATATAAATCAAATGACTTGGTATCTTAAAAGTTTTTAGTCAAAATATAATATTATAGATTCATTTATATGTATTTTTATGAAACTGATCTAAACTTTGAAAAAACAAATCCCTCCTTTAGAATGTGAGATGTCTTAATCTCTCCTCATTTTATATGCTTAATGAATGAAATTTCCCCTTTTTCTTACATGAAAAATCTAATTAATAATATTTCATTTTGAGTATCCCTAAAGCATTTCTGGTCACACTTACCTCCTCCCTAACACACACATGCACCATTATTAAATTACCTCCCCCAGGCAACACATGCTCTTCTTTAGAGACACACACATATTATTCACTATATCTTTTAACTGATAAACCGAACAGTTTAACTATCAAATTCAGTTAGTCGCAATTATACTCATTTATGAATCTATATTGTTAACTTAATCTTTTAAAATTTATACTCATATTTTTTCTTTCGTTTTGCCTATTCGAATTTATTTACACACACACACACAATCATTTCTTATGATTGCAAAAGATCTCTGATGAATTGGTTAGATCAACAAGAAGATTCCGATTATTGTTAGCTTGAGATTTGATTAAAGGCAATCAGCTACCAAAGTAAAAGGAAGCGCCACTTTTAAATCATTTTATATATATTAGAACTTCAATATATATCACTGATATGTCATCCACATCTCTAAACTGACTAATCAACAAAATTGAAACCTTGGTTAATTATACTTCCTTTACATCTACCAAACTTTGTGTGCATATATTTATTACTATTATATATATACTTTAAGTTTAAGTTTCATACATGAAATAAGCCTAAAATTAAGGACACAGTCCATATAATCTTGAAAGTGGAAAAGGAAGTTTTCCAGGATTAAATTAATGCGTTACTGTAATTGTGATCGCTGAATTTAACTTCATAAGGAACCTTGCTGCCCTTGTAATGTACTTAAGCTTTTAACTAATAAGAATCATTTTGCATTTAAGTTTCTATGATACCAATGCAGGCCAATATTTTCCTCCTAAAAGCCACTTTTTGGTTAGTTAAATTAATAAGCCAAACCTAAACTAACATATAAGCTAAAACAATATCGCGTTTTTCTCATTTATTTACATATAATGACACTAAATAAATATTTTTGTCATATATTGAACGGAGTTTAGAAAATAAATCACATTGCTTATGTTATATCGGAGAATAGGAGTACTCACAAATTGGCACCGACAATGAGATAGTGAAAGAATGCTTGAGGATTAAGGAAAGCAAAGCATCTTGGACTTAAGAGAAGTTCAGTATATAGAAGAAGAACAAGTGCGAGGCAGTGTCTCTGTTCATTCTTTTCTTGGAACCATTATGTTTTTTCAGTTCTAATATTATTCCCCCTTCACTTTTTTTTTTAAAAAAAATTAATTTTATTTTTGCCCTTTTGCAGAGCCAACACTCTTACCCCTCAAGTGAAGTTTTCTCACATGCTATCATCAACCTTCTGACTTTGACGCATACCCTCATTTTATATTTATTATTTGTGGGTGTGTGTGTGTGTGTGATTTCTACTTTCTAATTTTGAGTTCTGTTTATGGTATTTTTATATACCTACTTAACTAAGCCAATAAACTTGTTTCGGTAACGCTATATCAATGTCATCAGGGTAATTCTTTTAAACTATAGCCCAATTTAGTTTCCCATATATTGCATAAAATCTGAAATAAATTATACTGTTTATAAATTAAACATGATTTGGTTTCTGATGGATTTTATATTTTACGGTGATGAACTGATAAGATTTAATTATATTTGTTAGACATACAAAATATGAGATGATTCAACTGCAATAATGTATTAGTTATCCATATCCTTAAATAACCCACGTTTTATCTATTGCCAAAACTCCAAAATCCAAATTAATTGGTATTTAGCATATGTGATCGTGGATGGATTTAATTATATATATATATATATATATATCTCATCAAGTTAAATGTTTATAAAGTAAATCTGAAAAAGATAAGTTAAAAAATTCCCATACACATTATTATTTTTCATCCAATATACACTTTCTTTATTAATTTAGATCAAATATAGACTTTAATTGCCGATGATCTAAATCTATATAATCATCACACATCACTAGGCATACGGCATATATTATGCTGATACACGTGGCCTAATAATTAAAGAAAAATGAATGTGGGTAACAAATTAAAACGCTCTCATATTCTATAATTCTGCATTATAACTCCAATCTCTCTGCATATGATCACACTTACTAGTTCTCTGATCATCCCTTCATTAAAATTATATACTCGTATTATCTCTGGTTCTTTTTTAAAGTAGTTTGTATAATAGTTATATGTGTTAAAGGTTTTATCGAATAGTAGTTCTAATTAATAATATTTTAGAAAAGATAACACTTAATTATTACAAATAAATAACTTAACAAATTTTTTTAATGTACTCAAATTAGTCAATTAATTCTTGGACTACGGATAAGATACGGTACTAAAAAAACAAAAACAAAAAAAAACAAACATTTATATATAAATTATATATATGGGTGACGAGTACAGCTAAACATTGTACTAAGTTGCCGGCTATTAGGGCACAATTACAGTGAGTGATCGTTAATTACTTCAGAGACATATTAATAAGACATTCATCCTACGATTACTGCAATGAACTTGGCCGGCGCGGCTTTCATTAATTAGTAACGAGCTGATCATTTAATTTCTTAAATTATTGGATTGCAAAAAGTTCTTAATTAAATATTTTGAGCTTGATATTTCATTAATTATAATATGAGCACAAAGTAGATTGATTAATTATTAATATGATAAACGCGAGTATCGAAAAAGTCAATTAGGAAGCGAGCATGAACTAACATCCAAGGTCGCCTTTGTCTTAAAATAACAAGGCAATCACAACCCTCGACAGCTTGTACTGATGATTAAATATTTAGGATCCATCAAAGGGATCACTGATTCTCTCGTCCCTAATCCGATATGTATACCTTAAAAATTTAGCATTAATCAAATTGTCTCACCCCCACCCCCTACTTCGTGTGCGAGCGCGTGTTCATAGAAATTCAGTATTTGAAATTACAAATCTTTTTATGAAAAAAAATTTAGATAAGTTGGATCGTATTTATTAGGATTAGGATATACTTGCAAAATTATTTACTGATCACCCACTAACAATATTCTTATATTAGAAATGGATTTGCATTCACAACTTTATAAGTTATGAACTCATTCCTTATTAATTGGATCAATTCTTACTAGCTAATGGTTATAATCCTGTGCGAGCATGTGTCAGAGAGAGGGAGAGTAGGGTGGATATTTCAGATAGAATTATAGCTAGAAGCTGTCACATGTCAAGTAATGAACTTTACTAGTAAACTAATAAGGTATGGCGTTATTAATTAATTTATATATATATTTATATAGCCTTTAGTATTAGGTCAGATATCTTGGGTGCGGGTAAATGAAGATTCAAGGAGAGATGGATGGATCGCAGATTAAATGATGGCAACAAATCATCCAATACCAACTATTGTATTGTGTGTATTTATTAATAAAAAAGAGTATATAAGTTTTTAGAGCCTCAAATTATCATTTATGTAAAATATATATAACTTAATTTTATTTCATTAGTGCAGGTTACAAACTTACAAGTCAATAACGGATGATATATATATATATATATATATATTGAACTTTATTTGGAAGTTGCTTTCACCTAACGTGACATGCAATTTTATATGTAGACTTCTCAATTAATGGAAATAAGGACTTTGCATTTGGTGGAATTACTTGTAAGAGGGGCCTTCACAAGACACACAGAATTAAATTTAAATCCTTTCAATTTTCTTATTAGTTTTGAAGGGAGATAATAAATATATGTTCATATATACTTTTTAAATAATGCCTAACATCAATATCTCAAACAAGAATAACACAATTAAGATAATGTTGTGCGCAAGCAAAACAGAAATGCTAATATATAAGACTTAATTGGTCGGTTTAGCAGGTGTTTACTATCCCTTAAAGAAATCACTAGATGCTCGTTATTAGATAAATTTTTTTAATCGATTTATTTTAATATATCTATCCTATACAGCTTAAAATTACTTAAAATTTATTAGATTATTTTGTGTCAAAACTACAAATCTTTTGTGTTAGAAGTAGACGTGTCACTTAATCGGTGGATTTGTCAGAAACTATATACTACCTCCGGTCTTAATTATAAGAGCCTGTTAACTAATTTGAGGAGATTAAAGAAATAAGTTGAGTTAATTATTGGTCCTAAATAGGTGTTGTCTTTCCTAAAATATCCTTACTAACCAAGTGTATTGACTAAAACTATCATTGTTATAAGGGCTGCTTTGGAAAAAATGTATAAATATGAGAAACAAAGTGGATTATGGTCTTATACTTAGGACCAAAATAAAAATCAAACAGGATATTATATTAATGACCAGAGGTAGTATATTTTATACATAATCTGCTAGTTTAATTTATTGATTAGGAGAAAGGCTCGATCCAATGGCTAGCCAGTGTGTGTGTATATAAATATGGGTAAAATATTATATGTTGGATAATCAGATTCCTCTTTCAATCATTGGGTGAAGCCAGGCCAAACGGATTAGATTTCAAACATAAAATAACAATAATAATAAAAAGAAAAACTTTCAATAGGTTGAATTTGTTTTCCTAATTAATTAATAGCTCACATCTAAATGTAAATCCCCTTGTAAAGTTACAAGGCTGAACCACAATATATGAAGCCATCTTTCATTAAAAATTAACAAATCAATAATTAAAGAGAATATAATCAAACACTTATGAAGGCTAACAAACTGATATCTTGCTTCTTCACTTGTTGGAACTGCAAATTAAAGCCACTTTTTTTGCTTAATTTCTATTCCCACAGTAAATAGCCTTACAAGGCACATGAAGGCACAAAACACCACAGTAATTAACAAGGTTCAATCAGTTTAAAAGGCAAAAGTTATTTCTCCTTTAATTTTTTTAATAAAATACAAATAATTTAATTTCTCTGATTTTCCCCCTACTTTATATATGTAAATCATTTCAGAGAAGTGTAAGAAATAAAGTGCCCAGTTGGTCCTCGAGAAGCCACTGGGCATAGCAAAACACAACACATACACAACAGGTTTCAAAAGGATGGCCTCTTATAAGCACTTAATTATTGCGAACGTAATTAATCAGATTGTGAGTCCCATTACAACACACAAAATTTGATAAAATTCATAGTTTATATATAATATGACTCAGTACAAATTTTATGATTATATTATATTATTTACATGCTTTTTGAGATGCTGCCAACGTCAATTTTTGGCTTTTGAAGCTGACATGGTACACTCACACGGTCACACCTCTTCATATACAGATCCTTCCAAAATAATCAGATATTAAAATAAAGAGTTAAGGTTTATTCAGTATTATGAGATGTTTTCTCATATACATCCAACATTTTAAAGTATTTTATGATTTATTTAGTTTTTTGAAATATTTTTTAAGTTCCCTCTGCCTTTTAAAAAATATTGAAAAAATATTTTAATATGTTGGACATCCTTAATTTTAAAATAAATGGTTACGCTCAAAATACTGGGCCATCGATTGTTTGTATATTATGCATATATATACACACACACATGTGCGTGTAGGGTTAATTAAGAAAGTTTTTACAATTAGATTTGAATTTTTTTTTCAGGAAAAAAATAATCGGTGTAAGCAATAAATTAATTAAGACATGTACGGATAAATAGATAGAATAATAAAAGCTAGTTAGGGTGATGATACAGTCCGGGACGCAAGAAAATGTGCCAAATTTTAGCTGTATTGCTATTGCCAGCGTTTTATATGTTATGTTACATAGCTAGCTCCACCCAAAAATAAAGAAAGGAGCTTTATTCCTACGGGGAGATAATTACGAGCATAAAAAGTTTGATAAACACTTTTTTAGAAAAAAATAAATAAATAAAACATAGTAAACAGAAGAAGAGATATTTAGATGATGTGAAATTTTAGATTTATGAAATGTCTCTAGAATAAGAAAAGCTAGGTGATCGAGAAATTAAAGTAAATTGGAATTTACCCTAGTATGTAGATGCTTATGTGGTTACTCTATAAATCATCACGTGGTTTACCCTTATACAGTTATATGTCACCAAAACCCAATGGAAAAGTTAGAGAAATTTTTCAGTGAAAATTTATTAGTGATCAGGATTTAAACCAGAATATTAATACTCAGCATCTACAAATTTTATAGGATAATACTACTTTTTTGTGGATAAAAATTTACTAGGTTCTCCTTATCGATAAAACTTTCAATGGGTTCTTTCCACCCCCAAAAATTTAAAAAAAAAAATTCAATGGGTTCTTTTCCCCGATTTTCCCAAACCCAATTCACTTCAAGTATTAAACAAAAGTTAAGATTAAATAATGCGATGAATGAACTTCTTTTGATATTTTCACCAAGTCTCAAATTTTTCCATTAATTTTAATATCTATTTTTAAGATACTAACCCTCGTCTTTAATATAAGAGCTAGTTAACTAATTTGAATAGATTAAGAAAACTAGTTAAGTTAATTATTTGTAATAAACATGTGTTGTCTTTATTAAAATATCTTTGCTAATGAAATATACTGATTATTATTATTATTATTATTACTACAATAGCTATCTTAAAAAATAGATAAATATAAGAGAATTGAATTGAGATCTTATATTTATAACTAAAATAAAAATCAAACAAACTCTTATATTAAGGATCGGAAAGTACTGCGTTACAAGACTTTTAATACAGAGGATCCAAACTTATATAAATATATAATAGTTAACATCTTCTAATTTTTCCTTATAATTTTTTTGTGATGTTTAAAATCATACAATTAAAAAAGAGTTAAAAAAAGTTTTATGTGCATTTTTTATAGTAAAAAAGAGTAAAAGACAATTTTATGTACATTTTTATCCTCTTTATATATGAGTGCGCGCGCGCGCGTGCATGTGGAAGTTACTTTGCAAAGAGGCCTTGAAATGTGGCTCAATCACTGAGAAGAATCAGGAGCAGCGGGCAGGGAGGGCTGGGGTTTGATTAGGATGTGAAGCAACTGGATCGCGGTCTACCTCATTGGAGGGGCCCACTTAATTTTTTAAGAAATATATTTTTTTTGGGAAGAAAAATGAAAAAGAAAATAAAAACAAAAATAGAAGAATAACGGCCGGAGAGTGGAAGCTTTCACTGGAAGTTCGTGTGAGGCTTTTCCTTAATAGCAAGACAAAGGAAGGAATAGTTGGGGGAAGGCAGTTAGTTTTAGCAGCAGCTTCCTCAACTGTAGGCCCCACACTGCTGACATGGTTTCATCTCATCCGTCCGATCTCGTGGTGGCGTAGTATCCTCAGTTGAGTACACGTGCTGCTATCCTCTACTTTTTCTTTACCACTCCTCCTCTACCCCTTCGATCCTTCTCTCTCTCTCTCTCTTATCTTTGCTTCCATGCATGGATTTCTCCTCCAAATATAGTCAAGCTTCCAAGTTAGAGAGAGAAACTCACTAGTGAGAGACAGAGAAACAAACGCTCGCTCACTCATCGATCACTCTCATTTCTTTCTTTCGTTCTTTTTCGTCTTTTTTTTTTTGTTATTCTTTTTCTCGTTCGCTTGTTCATCGCCATCATTAGCAACAAAGGTTAACAGACCCTCATCCCCACACCTTCAAGTTCGATTTTTTCCTTTTAAGTTCAACCATTGGAGATGCTAGAGCTAGTTTAGCCTGAGGAATTAGCTTTACTGTACTATCTCTTGATCCTCCTCTTTTCCTCCTTTTCTGTTCTTTAGATCTTGCTTGCTTCCAATCGTCCCGAATTTTAGTGAAATTTTCGAGATTGGTTTGGTCTTTTCTCGCGGAATTCGGGGATTCGCATCGATAATCTGATCTGGGTTTTGCTGATTTTTTCTTCCTGATGTTCTGTTTCGTCGCCATTTGGGTTGTTATCTTGCGTGTGATGGGATCGATGATTTCAGCATTCTTGGATGTTCTTTGATCGGCGTCCAAGTTGGTAACCGTTTTTCTTAGCTGATCTGTGTGCTTTTAATTGTTCATTGAATTAATTGCTGTGAGTCAGATGGAAGAAGAAGGTCGAGGAGTGATGAAACATGTGTGTAAGTTCTGCAGCAAGAGCTTCCCTTGTGGTAGATCTTTAGGAGGTCACATGAGGTCACACATCACCAATGTTTCAGCTGAAGCAGAGGAGAAACTCGCGACGACGAAGAAGATTCAATCTGTCATCAATGACGGAGCTGGAAGCAGTAAGGTTGGAGAGTACGATCTCAGAGAGAATCCCAAAAAGACTTGGAGATTCGCTGATTCAAGAAGCGGGGAAGCACCACTAGTCACTGAGGACAAATTCTGCAAAGAGTGTGGTAAAGCGTTTCCCTCTTGGAAAGCTCTTTTTGGTCACATGAAATGCCATTCTGAGAAAGCTTCCATTAACAACAATAACAACTTGGAGAATCAAGCTTCTGCTAGCCAGAAAGTCGTCACAGACAGCCAATCAGACAACGAAGGCACTGGCAATCCGCACCGAAGAAGAAGATCCAAGAGAAGAACGAGGTTCGTGACCACTGCTTCCACTTCGTCTCTGTCTTTTGCAAATCCTTCGTCCTCTGTTTCTGAGGCTGAACAAGAGCAAGAAGAGGTTGCTATGAGCTTGATGATGCTAAGTAGGGACGTGGGTCATTGGGGTGGTTTGAATTCTGTTGTTGAGTCCTCTGATAACAATTCTGCATATTTCGAAGCTCGGTCTTATGTGGTTCGAACTAATCTCAGTAGCAAAATTGAAGCGGGCAAAGTAAAACTGACTATTGGCAGTAACTCTGAATCTGCGAACTTGAACTCGAAAGGGAAGAAACCAGAGAGTTTAGCAACTGGGTCTGCGTTGAATGGGTTCAAAGCGATCAAAGCAACAGTTTCCATTAATGGGTTGGTCAAGAATTGTAAAGAAAAGAAGCATGAGCTTGATAACCAGTCGACATTGGAGGATTCTGAAGACGAACTGTGGAAGAGCGAGGTCAATGGAACAGAACTAGATTCAGCAGTAAAGAGGAGGTTCTCAGATTCTGAGATGAAGTCAAATTGCAAGAAAGGGAAGTTCAAGTGTACTACTTGCAACAAGATCTTCCCTTCGTACCAAGCTCTGGGGGGCCACAGATCTAGTCATAAGAAGCTGAAAGGCTGCTCTGCTTCAAGAAACGAGAGCAGCGAAAACAGCATAGAAACAGACCTCAACAATGGGTATGTCATCGAAAAGCAAGAACTTATTGGCTCTGTTAATTTTGAGAATGAGGAAGAGATAATTACAGAACCCAAGAAGAACAAAGTACACGAGTGTCCAATTTGCCTCAAGGTTTTTCCATCCGGCCAAGCTTTGGGTGGTCACAAAAGATCTCATTTCGCAGCTGAAGGGTCACTAGTACTTGAGAAACCAGTTCAGGAAATCAGAGACTTTCTTGATCTTAATCTTCCAGCTTCTGCAGAAGAAGAAAGCAACAGTCAAGTGGAGAATTACCCCCCATGGTGGGTGGTACAAGGCCATCATCATCATCACCACCCCAAGCAAGAAGCACTGGTTGGCCTCCTATCTAACTGATGATAAAGTCATTTCAGATTCCCAAAAGCTGTATAGAACAAGTTCCTGCATTTATTTCATTAATTCTTTCGAGGTACTTCTTCTCATCCGATATTTTTCATCATCAGTCAGTTCATAAAAGGACGATGAACCCGCAGTTTTTTTCACTTTGCCGATTTTTTTTTTTTTGGTTGGTAATGGAATTACTATGATATCCTGTGCTGTGTCCATGGAATAAGTCTCATTGGAACAGACTGAGCATTATACATTTCTGTCTTCACATGTACCTTTTTCCCCCCCTATCTGTATGAAATTCCAAAAGTGACATGGTTGAGAGGTAATTATATTTTCTTGGCATCAAAGAGAAATGAATGAGGTGTTGAAAAAAAAACTGGGGTATGAGATTTGTAGATAAAAAAAGGTAGATATTTCATATAATATATATACACATAAAGGAGGCATGTGAACCAGCTAAAGGTGGTTGTTTAGTCACCTACCATATAAACCTGACCACCCATCTCATCTCTTTCACTTGGCACCCAAGTGGTGTGTTATTAAATCCTTCTCGCTGATCACTATGTGCTCTTAATAGTAATTATCGTAATTATTATGTCAAGACACTTGGACACGTGGCTGCTCTGGACCACTGGTATGCATACATATGAAACTCCCAGTCTAATCGCATACTGGACGCAAAGTGATTCTTTCTTGCTAAAAACTTCGCAAATGAATAAATGTGACTCTTTTTTCTAAATTAAAAATATTGGAATATACCATAAAGCATAGTGGGTTTTGGGGTAAACGGAAATTGGGGTGCAAAAATTTGTGATTTAATTGGATTGGTTGTCTATTTGTTGGTGGGTTGTATCTTCGGTTTCCCACTTTCAAGATGATTAGAAATGCAAATGCCCAATTTGAATTCCGACATAAATTAGCAGAAAATTATGGTCACGTTTAATTACAGGATAATTAATGGCAATAATGGGTGTTTGGCATACCATCAAAGAATCACTTTTAGTTTCATGGGATGAAATTCACAAAATCACTTAAAATAAACGCTTAGTAGTACTTAGTTTTTTGGGGGGAAAAGGAAGAGAAGAAATCGGCTTTAGGAGATGCGGCTGTGCTGCCTTGTCAACTAGTTCAAGCAACTAACTGCTGAGAAAGCTCTCCAACTTCGCACGTCCGAGGATATTTTGGTCATTCAATGCTCCATCCCACTTTTTCTAAAATTTTATGGTTTTTTTTTTTCAAAAAAAAAATCGCATTCTTTGAATTAATTCCAAATCCATTCATATTTTTAAAAGTATTTTTTGGCACATGGGAAACATATATTTTTAGGTCGATGAAACATGTTTTTAATTCTAACATGTTTTAATTGAAAATTAAAACTAAACTAAAGTTTTAGACTTTAAGTTAAAACTAGGGAAAAAATTTCAGAGTTAAAAAAATTAATTTAGATGAAAAACAAATTTTTATATAATAAATAGATTATAATAGAATAATATATAACAATTATTATACGAAATTATCTTTATTGTTCTGTTTATTATATTTTGTTTGGATTTCTTCAGATTGGTTCTGCGTTTGGATTTATGTGTGTGTACTGTCCTTTCCCCTTTAATTCACAAGCCGAGATAAAACATGGCATATATCAAATTAATTTTTTAAAACGAATTTCTCTATCAGTTTTAAATAAATTATTATCAACAACAACAACAACAATAATATAGGCCTCCTTGGATGCTTGAAGGATAACAATAATAACGAAGTTTGGAAAATGACGGTTCCCCTCCGTGGTCGTCAATCATGACTGTGTTTTTAATTTTATTTTTCTGGCACAACCTTAGAGTAAGACACGTTTAAGGATCAATAATTGAAATTAAAGGCTAAAAACCACAATTGGTCAGCTAAATTATTGAGTCAATGCCTTTGGTTTATTCTTTTTATATCTCATTGCAGCATAATTATAATCAGTATATACAAACACATGTATATGATTTAAACTAGGCGAACTCTAGCTTTTCTATTCACTTATCGTTTGACAATTTTATTGTCACCTATATATAGTTCAAAAATATTTAAACTATCTACAAGGGAAAAAAAAACTTTTAAACTATCTGCCACATTAGATTATGGTCCTCGTTTTATATTTTTGGTACATTTATCGTGTAATTAATAAATAATTTTGTGAGCAATTGATCAGGATGTGATCCTTGTTCTTTGGATTGGCCGTGGGGCTAATAGCTTATTATTATAATGTAGGAGTATAATAAAAAAAAAATTATTAGTTTAGCTATTAGATTTTTATGGTTATTATTATTATTCTGTTGGATTATATTATTAGAGGATAATTACACTACTTTAAGTTTTTTTGGGCTGGCAAAAACCATGTTTTTGGTGCGCATACGGCTGAAGGCCCATTCTCCACTCCGCAGCTCAAAAGTCTGCATCATCACCACTGTATCTCCCAAATCCAGTTGGAAAACCCTTCCTCAAGATCAGCAATTTATTTCTTATTTTATTTAATTAGTAGAATATAATCTGTCCAGTGTACTTGAAAAATCTAAAGTAATTTAAACAAGCGGCAATATTTTATTAAGGCTCTAAATTAAAATTCTTTTTACATGATAATAACTTCTTCCTTTTTTTGGCCAAAAACATGATAATAACTTCTAAGTTTAACTTATTGATACTTTTGGCATTTTGGCGGGAAAAAAATACAAATTAATTTCATTTTGATTGTTTTGGATGTTATGCAAATATTACCTGGCAACACTTCTTCAATAGACATAATAAATAAAAATTCTTAAAAATTCCATTTCTAAAAATTCTATTGATAATTTCCTTTGGGGCTGCCGGCTTGGAAAGATTGGCCTGAGACGGACTCAGAATCAGAATGGTTTCCTGATTGTTGTCATAATGAAGCTGTCAAACATGACAGTATCAAACGACCCTTGTTCATCTTCACCTTCTACTTTATATATCCATCTCGGCAATACACATGAAAAAGTGATTCTCGTAATTATTTGTGCTTAATATAAAATCTAATTCTTGAGTTAGTTTTAGTTCTAAATATAAAACTCATTTTTTATATTTATCAATTTTCTCTAAATTATCCCTATGGATACTCTTTCAACCATAATCAAATAAAAGAGGGAGAGGAGGTATTAAGAAAAATGATTATGGTGTTTTAAGAAAAATGTGTCACTTTTTTTATAATTAACTAACTCATCTAACTTCCTTAATCTAATCATATTAGTTAAATGAGTCTTATATTAAGGATTGGAAGAGTAACTATTTAAACATTTTAATATTTAAAATCACTTTTTTTTTCTTCAAAATCTATTATCCTCAAATTTTTTTTGTTAAGTTCAAGGTATTCAGGAGCTTTAGTGCTGCTGTGACACAAGACCCTCCTCACGTACTGTCAAAGATGGAACTCCTCACTGAATGTCTAAAAAATTAAATTAAGTGATGATTATATTTGTGGTTAAAATTTATTTTTCTAACTATTTTTGTTAATGCATGCTTGTCACTAAGCTGTAAAATAGAGGTAGGGTTAGAGAGTGTTTGGTTGAATAAAGGAGAAGCTAAAATCATAAACAAAAATACAAGCTCTTCCAATCAAATTCTCATTAGGAGTGGCAGCTAGCTTAAAACCTACGTTTCAGTTGGCCGGAGTACAAATGAGGCGGTGAATAATGCCTGAATTTCTCAGTTTCTCATAACTAATAAATCACTGCTTCTGCTATTAAATATAAAAGTTAGTTAACTAATTTGAGTAGATTAAAAAAATAAATAAAATTGGTCATTTATAATAAATATATAATGTTTTTTTTAAATATCTTTAACAATAAAATTTATTGGTTAGAACTGTTATTATTATAATGACTATATTAATAAATAAATATAAAAAATAAAATAAATTAAAATAAAAATTAAATGAAATTTTATATCACAGACCCGTTAAGAAGCGGAGGCAGTATATAGCTACTCGCGCCCAATGACTGGGAGTTCAACTTCACTGATTTCTGCGTGCGTGTATGTGTAGATAGACAGATGGCTCGGCCGTGATCTGTCTCCTTCATGAACGGCTGAATGCCATAGAGGCTCTGCTTCATCACTACGACGCTCGGACGCAGTTTAGAGAAACCTCGCTCTCGCTCTTGCTTGATTCATATACAATCGTCTAAATGCACCCTCCGCCGTATTCTCCCCTCTTCCCTCAGCAGCCCAATCATTCGGAATCGTTATTCTCGCCGTTTCCCTTCGTGCATTCGGATTCGCCTCTTCATTCTCATGGATCCGACCCGCTAGGACGTTCGGCCTCATACGCGTTGTTTCGTTCTTCTTATGGGCGCCAATCAATTAGTTCCCCGGACACGAACGCTGATACTCAGAACTGGATCGTCAAGCAAGTTCGCTCCATGAGATACGAAGCTGTAAGTTGAAACTCTCACACGCTTCACACAGAGCAAAATTTCTTCCATTTTGTTATTGTTATTATCACTGGAAGAAGTTGAATCCGAAAAACAGTTTTAACTTGTGAAAGAGTGGCTATTTTGCAAAGAGCTTTTTTTTTCCTTTTTTCCAATGAAAAGTTTGGCTGAACGGTTCCGTACTTTAGTTTAGTTGAAATGTAGACTCTTTCACGGGATGCTTGTTGGTGGGCTTGTGGTTTTTATGGTTAAGATGGAATGCAGAATTCCTTATCATCAGTTTCTCCTGTCAAGTTTCTCAGGTCGGCCTCGCCCTGGGTTTCGTCAAAAAATTTTTAAGAGGAGTTTCGTTTTTGACTTTGCAAATAGATTGAAAATTTCTTTCGAGCCAATTTTATTTGGTGTTTCTTTTTCTTAAATACCCACTGGCTTCCGAATCCGCATTGCATAGACTAATCTGGTATTTTTCTTGTTTTACTTATGTTGTAGATGCCTTCTTTTTTTCGTCAATATGTCTTTTCTGTCGAGTAAAGGGGAGAAAAAAATTATTGAGTGGTGTAGTTTGGTAGATTTGACCTTTTCTTATTCCTTTTATCAATTTGATGAGCAGTTTCAGATTTAATCTGTTTTCTTGGATTACAACTCTTGTGATTTACAGGCTGCCAGAGCTTCTCATGGGACTTCGGCTGTGTCGGCAAGTTTTTCTTCTGCGTGGAATGACATCTGGGTGCGTCAACTTTTGCCTAGTCTTACCCCAGTAACGTTGCCTATGCCAAACCAAACCAAAGCTAATGAACCAATGCAATGTGAGGTTTGCAAAATTGATTGCACAAACAAAGATGTTTTTGAAAAGCACGTAACAGAAGAGAAGCACAGGAAGAATATGCAATTGCTAAATAGCCCCACCAATACAGTGATACCAGGAGCCTCTCATGCAAGTTTACAAAGTCAAATAAATAGGGTCCAAGGACAAGATTCAATTGGTGTGGTGGGCAAAGAGTTAGAGTCTAAGAAACAGAAGCTTGTGAGTGGCGGTGCAGCAGTTGATTCAGTAAGGGTTTGCACGATGTGTAACGTCGCCTGCAATAGTGAAGATGTATATAACAAACACCTATCCGGGAAAAAGCATGCTGCTCAGGTGAATTTTTGCTTTAATAATTCTTTTTACTCTTGATATTCGTTTTACTAGTAAGTGTTGGCTGCTGGGAACAGTGAAGTCTAGTTATAAACACTGTTTCATAATTAGCCGTTTGTTGAGTGTCTTATTCTTATTGTGAAAAGTTTCAGCTCATCTCCACTGATCTCTTTGTTTTTTTATTTTCCAAATGACTAGTATCTTTAACCCATGCCCATCAATCTTGACTCACTTGTACGTGTTCTCACATTGGCTGGCCAAACTCCAAACGTTCTTTTCATCTGGAGCTAATAACTCATAATTAGTTCCATATGGTGAAACTGTTGCGATTCTTTGCTCAATATTGAATTATTGATACTCCAATTTAGTTAGCAGGTGTTAAAAGCCCCTTAATGGGAGCAACCATGATCTGAAATGGTCATACATGATAGGGTGAAATACTTCTGCTGGTAATTTAGTTGAATTAAGTAATGCTTGTGTAGAGTGGTTGGCTATAATTGTAATATATTTTTTTCAACTCCTTTGAGAACCTTAGCATTGCTATCTACAACCATCAGATAATTTGAATTAGATGTTTGCAGCCTTGCTTGGTTTCTGTTTCAATTGCTCAATTACGTTTACTCCAAATACCGCACCTCATTTTGTTCTGTTGCATCCCTTACTGGATTTTCATTTGGCTTGCTATGTAGAAATGCAACAAAACTGTTATGGTTTATAAGAACCACTAGACCATTTCTACATTAACCGAGAACTTTTGTTCACTTTGCAGATTAGCTTGATGTCTGATAATGGTATTGGTTCTTATCTTGCCGCGTTTAAGCATCTTGGCATTGGTCCTTGGAAAAAAGGCCCAAAGAAAATTTCTACCCAACCTGCATGGTGCGAACTTTGCAAGATCAGTTGCAACAGCAGGGATGTATATATGACACACTTAGCTGGGAGGAAACACCTGAGGAACCTGGGGTTGCTCTCAAAATCAAATAATGCTTTGCAGCGTGCAACCAATCCTGTTGTTAGGCCCCAGGAAAGGCCAAACACTTGTGAAGATGAAGGGATAAATTCACATAAGCCAAATAAAGCAGCCATGGTTGAGGATATTGAGGCAAAGAAACGTAAACTTATAAAAGGTGGGGCAGCAGAAACTGATATTAGAATATGCACTCTATGTAATGTGGTGTGCAACAGCCAAACGGTGTTCAATTTTCACCTTGCTGGGCAGAAGCATGCTGTAATGGTGAAGCTGATGATGCAGAAGCAGCCAGGGTCAAATTATATATATTCATAGCCAAGAGAGCTAGGGACAGAAACGTTTGGAGTTTGGAAGAATGACCATGATCCTATGAGGTTTCAGGCAAGAAAAATAATCACTCAAATGTCCCACAACAAATGTGCAATACGCAATGATAAGTTTTGGTACACAAAATAACAATGATTTATAATTTTACATTACTTGTTGTAAGATTTTTTAGTGATTATATTTCTTTCTTATAGTGATTTTCCCTACATTATTTTCAGCACTGGCAGAATAAGATGACTTGGCTGTTGACTGTGATTAGAAGCAAGTCCTACGCGGGAAAAGGCAAGGCTTACGCTGCAGATGGATGGGAATGGAAATGCCTCTTTGTGATCTCATTGTCATTTCTACCACATGGGAAATTGGGGATACTGACCTTACAAAAGCCTTTATTTATTTTATGCAAAAAGTCAACGGTGCAGTTTAGCGCCGTTGGATCTTTCACGGATAATGTGACAAAAAGAAATTGTACTTTTCGAAATTTTGGACAATTAGTTGCATTGTCAAATTTTTGTTATCATTTTCGACTTCTCGTATTAAGCTACATGTTTATTATGTTTTTTTACACTCAATATTTTAAGGATAATAATAAAGATATAAAAATTATATATAATTTATTATCTATTAATGCAGAAGTATATTTATCTCTCATGTACTATGGTACATGTTAATATTTTTAAATTTAATTAACTTGAACGCGCTTTTAAATGAAAAATTAAATTATGATAATTTAAACATAGGATAAAATTAAACGGCAATGACTTTCAATTTAAACAATTTTTGAATTATTCGAAGGACTTTTTAACTTAATAATTTTTTTTTGCCAGAATAAAAATGAATAATTGATTTTTTTGCATAATTAATTGGATGCCTTAGATAGTGTTTAAATTATATTTCTCCTATCCTTCAGACCTATTTTATAGTACAAATTGAATTATAAAATAAGTCTTAGATTTATGATAGAAGGATTTTAAACTTTAGTTCTAAATAAAAGTGATAAATCAATTAGATGTGAACAGAAATATGAATTTTTTTTTTGTTACAAGGAGGCGGGATCGAACCCGCAACGCACACTCCTCACACACACCACTCGGCCAAGTGGAAAAACATGAATTTATTAGAATGAAATTATGGATCATTCTAAAAAAAAAAGTGGATGAAATCCATTTAATGCTTCACTCTTGGACATCCGGGCCCAAATAATTAGCCTTTTAAACAAGCCCAATCCGAAGATAATAAGCACCTGCCACCTAGCATCGCTTGTTCCTTCCTTTTCTTCCCATTTTCCATGCCAGCTCAAATAGAATGTCTTCGAACCTTGCCATGGGGGCTGCATTTTAAATTTTGAATCATTGTAATGGGAATATTGGACTAACCTTCGTATTTGCTTAATTTTTCTCCCAAGACGAATTATCTAATTCAGGTAACTAGCTCAGATTCCTACCGTTTCTGTTTCATGTCGATATATTAATGTATTCGGTGCTGATGAATGAGTTCGGAGTCGGTTTTTCTGAGGATTGAATCTTTAGGCGTACTTCCCAATTATATATCTACCAAATCCCCGTCAAGGGTTTTACTAAGTTCTTTCGTATGGGGCGATGAACATGAAAAACTAGTATTTGTTTAATCATGGGTCAAGCTCGCATTCTATCATTTTCTCCCTTATGTTATGTTTTCACCTGGAGAAAGTAGCTGAGGTAGTTAAGATTAGGTACTTTTAAGAAATTTGAAAATCAACTTCATTACTTGCAGAATCATGTTATGAATTTTTTTGTCTTCAGTTGCTAATCCATTTGACTGTTATATATCTTTAATCTTGGAAAAACTGTTGCGCGTTAGCTGTTGGTTGGTGTTTGTTCTTTCGTATGTACCACTACTGCCAAATTTAACGCGACTTATCTGTTAATAAACACCCATCATGTACTCCTCCCTAAGGCACTTGCGTCAGATTGCTTGCAGAAATGTCAAATAATTTCAGAAGTGACACCGATACTTCTTTTAACGCGGAGGAACTCTTGAAAATTAAAACAAGATGTAGAGAGGTACCGTTTCTACCCCTTTCAGCTTCTTGCTACGCGGAATCAAATCATGTACCCTATTAGGAATGTGAAGTCACATAAGACTGGATGACTTTCATTCTGTGCTCGAGAGAACAGAACTCCTTACATGGGTTACTGATATTTAATCAAACTGGTTCGTCATACATATATATATATATATATATATATATATATATTTGTTGACTGCTTTAACAAACTTTAATTGTGTGTCCTAAAAGAACAGAGCCCTTTTCCATGCTGTATGTAATTTATATATCATTTGAACTTTTTACTGATGTGGATTCTGTTTGACATGCAGCTTAGAAAAGAGAAGGACATGATAAATTGTTCACAATCCCAAATTTTTGAGCTACTCCGGGTACGTCACACCAGATTGAGTTCAAGCTATTATATTACATTATGTTTTATCAGGCATTTTACATATTTTTGTAGGGAGAGTGGGAATGTAACATTATGATCTGATACTAGTCTGATTTTTGCCATTGATGCAGATAATAGAACTACATGAGAAGTCATTATTAGAGACTAGCATAAAAGATAAGACACACATACAGAGGTTGGAAGAAGAGCTATTGAACTGCTCTCAGGAAATAGGTAGTTTGTCATGTTTCTTAGCTTTAGATGCTCTTTGAATGGGTTCTTTCTATGAAAGTAATTAAAGCTCTTTCAGATTATTGATAGATGGAAAGTAGTCCATGTTGTCAATTCTGTTTTATTTATATGCATATAAGTTGCAAGTCTTTACTCTCTCTCATAAGTGAACCTTTTGTGCAACAGATGATTGCCGTCCAATAACATATTATTTTTTTCGTTCTTTTTGGCCAGCAAATTAAGTTGTAATAATCATCGATTTTCAATGAATTTGATTTATCTAGTAGGTTTTTTTGTGTGGAGGTTTTTACTCATTGGCTTTATTTGATCATACTCGATACAGATTACCTTAAGGATCAGCTTAATGGAAGGAACATGGAGGTCAAATACCTGCAAGAGCTTGTTTACAGCTTTAAACTGAAAATAAAGGATATGGAAGGCTTACAAGATGAGGTTATCAGGTTAAAAGAGGAGCTGCAGAGATCCAGTTCTGAACAATTTTTCTTGTTGAAGGAATTAGTGACTAAAGAAATGGAATTGGAGAAGTCAACACTGTCCGTAGAGAAATTGAAGGAATCAATTTCATCCATGGCATTAGAGTCTGAATGTGAGGTAGAGTGCATGAAACTTGACATGATGGCCTTGGAGCAGAGTCACTTTGAGGCTAAGAAAATACAGGAGGAAACTCTGGAGGAAAACACTAGAATGAGTAGATTGATTGGAGAGCTTCAATTTAAATTTCAGGAAGCCCAAAAAAATATTGTCTCTCTGAATGAGGAAAATAAGAAACTTAACAATAAGATTGATGCTGTCAATGTGAACACCGGAAATTTTTCTCAGAAGGTTGAAGAGTGGCTAGAAAAGAAGGACAGATCACAACTCAATGGTCAGTCTTCCTTGAGCGAACAAGAGAAGGGTTCAGACATATCAAAGGATATAAGGTATACAATGGAAGATGTTTGGTTTTTCAACTAATCTGCATGTAACAAGTGTCCTGTTAAGTATGCTATCATAATTGTGTTATAATGGAAGGACAATGGTTTTCCTCTATGGTGGTGAGCTTGTGACTCTGGCAGTTTTGCTTGATCTTTTATTTGATAGTTTCAGAATGAAATTGCCAATTTCTCTTCTTCAAGGGCATAAAATCAAATCGGGCGTCTCTTTCTACTTTCTTCTTCTTTCTTGCTAATGAATGTTCTCCCTTAAAAGAAGCACTGATTAGTAATATTTCAGAGCCACAGTGTCTTTACTTTTGTCATTAAGTGGATGCCTGATATTGTAAGCATTGAACTTATTACACTTTACTTAATTGCTCCTTTTACTCTTGTGAGATTGTATGTTTAAATGTCGGGATATAGATGATGGATTCTGAAAATTGAAGAAGTGCCTTGGTTTATTTGTAATTTTATTAGCCAAATAATGTTCCAGTTGGGTCCTAATTCCTATATATATGGTCTTCAATCATTTAATCTCAACTGTTGAATGTAATATTCCATAAACGGCAAGCATACCAGGAAATATTCAACATGTCAATTTGGACACTAGTGTACAATTCCCGTGAGGAAATTTTTTGTCATGTGATCTTCTTTGGCTGGCAGTTACTGATAATTTAGGTTCATAATTGAATTGTTTCCTTTAAATTATTTTAATTTGAACTTACTGAATTGAAGCATTCTTTCGCAAAATTTATGACAATATTTTCATGTATTTCCCAAGTGTTTATGGAGAAGTATTGGGTCCACTCCTTGGGAGGCTATCTTTGGCGTTGGAAACAGATGCAGATATTAAAGAGGAGATGCAGAAGATGTCACATCAGATGCAAAAGTATAAAACACTTGTGGAGAAACTTAAGGTGTGTACATTTATTGAAGCATAAAACATTGAAATGGTTGGCGTCTATTCCTGAAATACAAAAGTGAAAATACAGTGTACCTTTTTAATTGCGCAATTTGATCTACTCAAGTTTATTTAGAGCCTGGACATGTATATAGTGATTTCAAACTTTTTACTAGGAAGAATTAAGAGAAGAAAAGTTGAAGGCCAAAGAAGAAGCAGAGGACCTTGCTCAAGAAATGGCAGAGCTTAGATATCAAGTTACAGGTTTGTTAGAAGAAGAACGTAAGCATCGTGCTCGCATTGAACAGGCATCCTTGCAAAGAATTGCCGAGTTAGAAGCACAGGTATAATTGTAAACTCATGACCTCCTATCTCTCGTCTATCAGAAACTAATCCAAGAAAATGCGTGACTTTCGTCCTTTCTTCTTTGCAATCAAGCTTCAAAGAGAACAGAGAAAATCTTTATTTGCTGTCCGCGGTCTCCCTGAAGTGTAGAAACTGGAATTATTCAAAGTTTTTCAAGTTCATCAGAAGAGACTCATCTTAGAGGTTTGTGCCTAGTTATATATTTGGAGCCCTTTTAATCCTTTCACGCGGTCTGTTTATGAATTGTTATTCTTTCTCAATGATGTATTGTTATTGTGCTGATTGTAATTGCCTTGCATAATATACTGCTGATAAAATTACTATATCGTGGACAGATGTACTGAAAGATGTAGGATGTCTTCTCATGTCTTGGTTCCTGGAGAAGAGAAATGAAGTGGCTGTACAGAAGAACTAGCTCGTGCGTGTCACAGTGTATTTTGTGATATGGGGTGCAAGAATTGATATAAACACATTGAATTTTTGTACAGATGCCTGCGATCTCTCTCTCTCTCTCTCTTCTTTCTTGCAATAGTCTTGATCAGGGTGGGAATGTCTGTTATGAAGGATTGACTTCTAGGTCAATTCTGTCATTTGAAATTTTGCTATTTTTTTATATTGGGCGTGAGCAACCTAGTATTGTGATGTTTTCAGTACGCCCTAGACGAATCGTAGGTCATGGCTTGAGCATAACAGTTGCTCTTGTAATTGTAAATTCATCTATTTATGTTTGGGTATGAAGATTTTTAGTATTTTAAAGCCTAAATTTTAAGTTCAAATTTCCCGTCACTTATTCGCACCTCCATATTTGGGTGTGTGGATAACTCCGTATGCACTCATGTACGTATTCTCGAGTGATTGGTATATTGAATTTTGCATATATTTATGTCAATATGTTATGATTAGATATTTTTGGTATTATACATCATTTCAAAAATCCTCATGCATTTTATGATTTGCAAATAGTATAATTTGAGGTTGGCAAAAAAACGTAAATGATATAATTTCAGATAAAATTTTTCTTTTTTATTTTTTTTATAAAAGGACGAATTTTATTATAAATTTATATTAATATATTAGTGGCAAGGCTCCATTTTAATCATAAAATCATTGTTGAATTCGGCAACATCTTTGAGAGGCATATGTAATGTGTGTGTGTATTCAATCATTCACCGATTTAAAATAGTAACTGGCCAAAAAAATAATGTAAATGGCATTAGGAAGTCAATGGCTGCGGCATGTTCTTTAATGGCTCGGAATTCTCTTTTGAAGGGCAAGATATAAAAACAAAATAAAACTAGAAATTTCCTCATACGTCACACGGATGTTTCCAAAATCTACTTTAAACAAATTTGGTGCTGTCAATCCAACGAAATAGGATAAATGAAAAAAATATACTCCTCCGGTCCTTAATATAGGACCCAATTGGTGAGTTGGTTTTGGTCTTAAAGATAAGATCTATTTCTCATATTTATCAATTATCTCTAATTTCCCTTATGGATACCCTTTCAACCATAATCAAGTAGAAGAGAAAGATGAAGTATTAAGAAATATGATTATGGTATTTTAGAAAAAACGCATCATATTTTTTATAATTAACCAACTTACCTAACTTCCTTAATCTAATCAAATTAGTTAAATGGGTCTTATATTAAGGATCGGAGGAGTATATTAATTCTTCCAAGGAGTTGACAAAGTCATACGGTTTTCGGTCTGAATCAAATGACTTCCAACATGGCCCATCCTAACAATTAAAAGAAGAAAAAAAATCATAAATGGCGTCCACGCTTGATTTATTCAAAACTCAAAAATGAAATCTAAACAACGCCAACGACGAATTCTGAGAGCGAATGTGATGTGTGGCCCCCAGTCCCAAAAACACCCGCCGTGATTACCTAAGCTGCTTGGGGTCCTTCTCGAGTGCTTACGCAAAATATATATATATATATATATATATATATAAAAATATATTGTGTACTCGCTCCACCCATCCTGGCTTCGTTGCAGTTTCCTACCCTCCCTCTTTTCTTGACGCGATTTTGCAAGGTTTCTACATTTGCCGGTTCTTTCAGTTGAAATAGTCCCTTTCCTCCTCCCATTTCTTGTTCTCCCTCTTGGGACTCGAAGGCTTTAAAATTGTTGGGTATTCACTTCTCCTCTCGTAGTTCTCTCGGTTTTTTCTTTCTGCACATTCGTTGGGTTTCTCCAGGTACTCATCTACTTTCTCTTCAACAATCATTGATTTCTGAGTGTTCTGTTACAGTATAAAGCCCATAAATTGTAGGACTCCTGATGGTTTTTATGATCACCTAATGGTCAACGTTGCTTCCTCTCTATCTCTGTTGATTGGAATTTGAAGCTATTATTGAGGCTTTTATGATTCTTTTCGTTATCCAAAGATTTTTCTTCTTTCATTCTCTGACGAGCTAAACAGACCGAATAGGTTGTCGATTCCGTTGTCAGTTTATATAAGTTTTAACGCCTCTTTCTTGTCGTCGGCTTTGAGATTGTTGTTAATGAATTCTTCGTATAATTCATGAATCCGTTAATCTTCGATATTTTAGTTCGTCGTCTTTTGACTTCCGTCTTAAGTAATTTTATTGAACGTACCCTTAGTTGATAAAGGATTGATAAAGGTTGGGTTTCTTTTATCCTAAGAAGACTAACTGATTCGTAATCAGTGCCTTGATAGTATGGTATTTGCCTATTTGTCTACAATGACAGTGCATGAACAGTTCTTGCTTATTTTTGCAGGGAGAAATTGTTCTGCGTTCACCTTACTTAGGACACCGTTGTTTCTTGTTAAATTGATTTACCCCCTCACCTTGCTCTTCCTCTAACCAAATTCTGCAGAGTGTTCTTGCTTACTGCTTAGTGGTGACTTCGAGAGAATGTTTGGTTCTAAGAAATCTCCCTTGAAGTTCTCAAAACACAATTCTGTTGATCCTGTCTATCCTGTCCAATCAAAGTCAAACCCGTTTGATTCTGCTGATTTGGCAAAGGACGGCAAAAATTATAATTCCTCTAGGAGGAGTTCTTCAGATCCTACCCTAGTAACAACAGAGGTCAAGACCAACCCTTTTGATGATTATGATGTAAATGGGAACTCTTCATTATCTTCCTATGCCCCTCGATCAGCAGACCGAAACAAGTATAAGAATGATTTTCGTGACTCAGGAGGAATAGAAAATCAGTCAGTGCAAGAATTGGAGAATTATGCTTTTTACAAGGCTGAGGAGACGACAAAATCAGTTAACAATTGTTTGAAGATAGCAGAGGATATGAGAGAGGATGCTACCAAGACTTTAGTCACCCTGCATCAACAAGGAGAGCAGATTACCAGGACTCACCATGTTGCCGTCGATATTGATCAGGATCTTAGTCGGGTACCAATCTGGTTTTAAAGAGTTATTTAATGCATGCGTCAGTGTTCCTATATTGAGCGGCTTCTTGGTGTCCGTTTACCTAGACTATTGCTTCTTGTGCTATACAGCCTGCTGTAAAGTAACATTCTAATGATATTCTGGACTAAACTACTTGAATGTCTTTTACAGGGAGAAAAGCTCTTGGGAAGCCTTGGTGGCATGTTTTCCAAAACTTGGAAACCAAAGAAGACACGCAACATAACTGGCCCTGTTATATTTGGAGGTTTTATTCTTTTTCCCCTCCACTTCCTTTATATGTATGTACGTGTATGTAACATATGCATGATATACTTCATAACACAGATGATCCAGTACGAAGAAAGGGCAGCCACTTGGAGCAGAGGGAGAAGTTGGGATTGGGTTCTGCACCAAGAGGGCAGTCAAAGTCCCGGACACCACCTCCTGAACCGACAGATGCCCTTCAAAAAGTTGAGGTTTGTATCATTCAGTGAACATTAACATCTTGTCTAAAGCTAGCTGAGCGTGACGAAACTCAATTATCTTAAGGGCTCTTGATATGTTATAAATCTCTGTTGCAAAAATATGGGATTGGTGGATTCTTACTATAGCTTTTAGTTGCACTGGCCGATGACTCGTCCAGATAAGCATTCTTTATTAGCAACTACCGCTATTCTGGCAATTTTGTTCATCTTACTCTGATTAACCCCATCAGTAGGTAGTCTCTGTATGTCCAACTTGGATAATGCCACTTCCATTTGTTATTTTCATCTTCTGTGATGATGTAAGGTTCCATAATTGGCTAATAAATAAATGTCCCTAAACAGTTTGAGAAGGGGAAGCAAGATGATGCATTGTCAAATTTAAGTGATATCTTGGGAGAGCTGAAAGACATGGCTACTGACATGGGATCCGAAATGGATAGGTTAGTTAAATATTCGTTTATTCTCCTATCTAATTTCACCTTCCAGTTGTTCTTGAGCACTAGAAGAAAATCTTTTGCCCAATCCTTGCGAAAATAAGCAACATTTTAAGCAACACTTCCGAAAATTCCCAACAAAACAACTTTTAACGTGACTTATCTATTGGTAATGTTGGTGCTGTTGCAGGCAAAACAAGGCCATTGATCATATGTACAATGATGTGGATGAGTTGAATTTCCGCGTGAAAGGTGCTAACCAACGTGGCCGTCGTTTGCTTGGAAAATAGGGGGCAGAGTTTTCATATTCATTTCCAGCTTCTCCTATTGCCTTATACTGATCCTTTACTTTTCGCTGTTGTATTTTTCTTTTACTTTTTTGGGATCAATAAAACAAATTCTTCAATACATATGATTTTGGTTTGCACAATTTTAAATGTGCAACGTATTAAACTTCACCTGCCTGTTTCCGGGATTTATGACTAGTCTTCCCAACTTCCCCATATAGAAGGCTCATCTATCCTCCAGCTATATTCTCTTCTAAGACAATGATTGATTGAATCTAAACTCTAAAAATGCGATACTCCGAACTATAATTCCCTGATCTGGAAAAAAATTTGCGTCAATGAAATCATGCAATACCAACCTTCTATAGGAGCAGGTCAAGAAACTGAAAGATGCGTTGATTGGAAAACCCAGGCATTCCTTCTAAAAGCTACGAGAATTTCAATATACAAATATTCAATTTTCTTGGCTCCTCATAGGCTTATAATTGAGGGGATAACCCAAAGTTTTATGTTTACTGTTAAGCCTCTAATACAACCCTCCTACACAAATACTGGTATCTTACGTCAAAACAACCATCCGATAAGAACAGGTCTATATATTACGATCATCCGTAAAAAGCATACATTGATAAGCCTCTCTCAATCAATCACAAACATGGTCAATATCAAGAACTGGTCTACATGTTACGATTATAAATAAAGTTTATACATTAATAAGCCTCTCTCAGTCCGAAACCTGTAACTGGCAATAAGATGGGGATAAGTTAATAGCCCGAAACCTAACATGTGAGCTCGGAATTCGTCTCCATAATGCTCCTGACACTTGGGGCGTAGAGCGAGTGGACGATCGCTTGCCTTCTGGCGATTTCCAGTTGAGCCTTGCCATCGGATAACGCCGAAGCGATGGAAGAAGGATCCGAGAGGTTTTGGTTATGGCGAAAGCCGTCGATGGTTCGGCGCTTGGTGTATGCCTTGATGTTGTAATCGGGAAACTGGCGCGCCGTGCGGAGGAGAGAACGGAAGAGAGAAAGCACTTCGGCCTTTGATGGCCGGGTGGCTGCTGCGTAAGCAGAAAACGCCATTTTTACAGGGATTCTCTGCTCTCCAGAGAGTTGGCGAATGATATGATGTGGTAATGACCAATGACTACCGACTTTTTTGGCCCTCAACGAATGCCGACATAGTTATACGCTGCCTCGCTCCTTTCTATAATCATTAATCATGATTAATCTTGTTAGTAATGTTTTAGATTTATTTTTTTTATAATTATTCCTATTCAATAAAAGTCACTTGAAAATACCGTCAAATTTTCACGGTCTTTTATATTGAAGGCTAAGTAAATAATTAAATATCGTTGGCCAAAAAAATTATGAGGAAAAATTCAAAAAAATCACTATTGAATTTTAAAATTCCAAATTAGTATTGGGTATTATATTCATAAAGAAAATGACTATGTTTAAAAAGCAAATGACAACACATTTTTTAAGTAATTCATGATTTGAAATTTTAAAATTCAACAGTTGTTTTTTAAAAATTTTTCAAAATTAAATATCCTTAAAAAACTTTATAAAAAGAACGATAGCATATTATTGTGGGGGAAAATTATAATAGAGGAAGGCCGTGAAATAACCTTAGACTTTTGAGACTGGAAACAGATTATGAAAAAAAAAATTATAAAATTTGATCGACTTCAACTTGGTTCATACAAACATAACATTTTTACAAGGGATTTATTCTTGCAAATTGGCTGATATAATGATATCTCAAATTTAATTTAGATTTTGGAAAATTGTCAGTTGATTTTGAAATAGCAAATTGATTGTTGTCATTGTTGTAAAGACAATCACTATATGTAATATTAAATTAGCCAGAAGAAAAGAAAACATGAAATATGCATTTTTCATTAGAAGACTGATCTTCAGGCCAAAAAAAAAAAAAAAATAGAACACTGATCCCAAAAATCAACACAATTGGCAGATATTTCTCAGACTTCAATTGAAACTTAATTATTTGCATCAATATATAAAATCTGTTGATACAACTCCTCTTTCTTCCAAAGTAATTTATTGAAAAGTTTCTAGCTTCCCAATGAAGAAGAACAAAAGCTCACTACTTACAGTTACAAAGAGCTTACAATTAGCAGTCCTAGTATACAAGATTTATTAAGAAACTAATTCTTGTGGCGGCTAACACAGGCTGGAGCATCAAAGTTTGGGTAAACAACAAAGACAATGGACAAAGGAGCTACATAAATGGGAGAATGTACATTTTTGTGTACTGGATCCAAATTTGGAATGTCTCCTTGGCTTGTCAACTGCATTGGAATACCGTTTAGCAGCACGGTACGGCTTTGAGGGTCGCGATCTTTCGGAGTTAGATGGTACTCTTCTCTGAAAGTGACATAAGATCCTTTGGTTCCAACCCATGAAAATGTCTTCTTGAGATGATAAGTGAAAGAGTTATCTCTGCGGATGCTTTTCACCTCCTTGGTTCCTTCATTGTTTGGAGCCACGGGGTTTTGAACATTGAGAATGAAATTAGTCTGATTGCTTAAATTGATCAACAGTACTGTTACCCCCTCCTGGAGAAGATCATGGATAGAAATGAAAAATGAGAAGGAAGGTTATGATTGAAATAGCAAATAAAGCCTTTAAATGCTTAGAATATGTATCCCAGGAAGCTCAAGAGTATGTAGGTTTCACCCCACTAAAACAGCTAGCCAGTCATAAGAATCATGAACGCATTTCCCTCATGATAAATTGATCAAGTAATCTTCGATATGCTGAAATAAGATAGTAGACATACAAGTATTGAGAGAGAAAAGAAAGGGTTCTCCCACTCAGCTTAGCAAGAAAAGCCTTGTATCTTCTTGAAAAATTCTTACTTTCACGCGACATAGGTGCAAAGAATCAATGAAAATTTCACAAAAGCAAATGTTTTAGGTAAAAGAGTCAATAGATTTGATGACTTTCTATCAGCTCCTTAATCTATCTTGTAAGATGAAAGCCTGAAAGGAGTAGAAGAATCTCTCTTTTCAACAAGCAGCATGTTAAGCCCATCTGTTCCGAACTATGGGCTAAGGAGTAAACCCTCTTAAGTTTTCCTTTTGAATCTCATCTCAATATTAAAAATTTTAAAAAGTCGGCATACTTACTCTTCCTTTCGAACAATGGGCATACGTACGCAAATAAGGCGAAGAAGAATCACTAGAAGCCTGAAGAACCTTCTTTCCCATAAGCCTTTGCCACAGAAGTGCACTACTCAAAAACAAGATCAGAACTTTGGATTAGATATGTTTAGTGAAGATATTTTTTGAGTTGTTCTAACTTCTAACATCCATAAAAAAGTGTATGAACTCCACACTACTTTCATGAATTTTCAATTGACACTTACCTATAATAGTCAGGATTGGGACTGAAAGTGGTTATATTGAGAAGGCCATAGTAGCCTCCAATCAAAGTCTGCCTGCAATAGACCTTGGTGTTGTAGGTGGATGCCATTCCAAGTTGATCCAAGTACCTATAAGCAAACGCATTTTTGAACTTATAATTAATGACAAATAATGCCTAGATAAATAAATAATGACAAGATTTTCTTTAGTACTAAAAAAATAAACAGAAAATTGGGGGAATCAATAACGAAGATTACCAAAAGCTGTTTAAAAATGTGCTAGAAACATAACGACTGCCACTATTATACGCCCCACCAGCTTCTCCAACCCACGCAGAAGACCAAGGGCCCACCTTTTCAATGCTTTCTGAAAGATTGCCAAATATTGATGCTACGCTGCTCAAATGCCAAGGGTCTAGAATCTTCTTTTCTAGATTCGGATCACTGCCTGAAAATGAGATCACAAACTCTGGTTAGGAAGAACAGACCACCTCATTTTACGCTGCAAGTCAATGAAATACGTAATCTCTGATGCAAGACAACATGTAATTAAAAGGGCATCATTTGCCTGCATATTTTTCAGTACATGGCGAAGGACGCAGCAATAGGTAACAACAATAGAAAAAGCAAGAGACATGAGTTATGTCGTATGAAACTGAGAACAATAAATGCATTCTGCACAGAATAATATTTTCATATAATTGCTTCCACTTAATTTATTATACTAGAGAGAAGATTCAGTAAGAACTCTTATAATAGTATTAGGCAAGGGACAAGCAAACCTGCTCCCAAATTGTATATGTGATGAGTCAGAACATTGATTATTCCAGAACCTGAAACCTGTAGTAGCTTATTATACCAATCCTTTTGATAGAAACCTCCAGGTGCTACAAGTGCAGGTTTGAACCGAGATCGCTCATACAAGATATCTAATATTTGTTTAAGGTGTATCAAGTCTTTTCCATACTGTGCAGGGAGAACACTTGCCCCAATGCCATTACCACTCAACTCATTACCTGCAGCGGCGTAAGCAATATGCAAGATTGAGGTCAAGTGAAGAAGAAGAAGAAGAAGAAGAAGAAGATGACAAGAAGTTCTGTCTGCTGTTCCTACCAAATTCCCATGAATCGATTTTATATCCCTTTGAGATAGTGTAACTAATGAAAGCATGAGCATTGCTAGAGTCCCAGTCTCCTCCCCAAACATTGTGACTAATTTTGTGCCTCCCATAAAGTGCGTTCAAGCCAAATGTCACAATGGCCCTGCAATATGAAACATAAACAAGGTTACATTACATGTACTCATTCGAGCAACCTCCCCATCTTCTTTCAAGCTTTCTCTCAAACAAAAATACAGTTATGCTTGTGAATAGTACGTAAAACCACAAACACAATACACTCACTAGTAAATGATAATAAACAAAGGAATGCTACTCAATTACTCATTAAAAATCATATGCGGACAAAAACTCAAATCAGATACTTTTCAGCTATATATATAATAGTAATAATAATTCTAAATTCCTTCAGGTTGATTGATTCCTTAACGTGAACAAAAGTATTAGTGGCTAGCACAAAGTTTAACTCTTGCCATCCCTATTAGAATATTAATCAGCACAACCGCACAATGATGTGACCAGGGAAACAAACTCTGACTAAAGATGATGCTTAAGAGCATACTTTTGGAATAAGCTACTCAATAGAAAGAGTCATTCAATACTTAGGATAAGAAAATAACAGACAATGACAAAAGAAAACCTCCAAAACCAAGAGAGGAATGTCTGACTGCATTTATTATAAAGGGGAAAATGAACTATCCCTTCAGACATCAAAAATAGGGTTCTAGCCTTCTACTTATTTGTAGCAAATCTTGCACAAATGATAGCTGTCACATTGCTATAGACTTGTAGTGCCCTACGTAAAAACCCAACTGGCATATTTGATTGTTATTTATTAGCTGTGGCTTAATGAGGTGGAGGAGAGACCAAAGAGAGGTGAAGAAAACAATAATTCTCAATGTTAAAATTCTCACCCTGTTCCATTGAAAAAATGATTCAGCTCATCCCACCTTTTCATGTGTAAACATCCCTTTGAAAATCCAAATAATCCACCTTTCATCTTTTGAAAGGGATGGCAAGGCACCTTCAAAGTTTCTACATCATACAGCACTTGGTCTTGCAAAGAACCTCCCATTCTTATCCTCAAAGGCTTCAGAGCTATCAGAAAACCAGTATCGAAAGGATAGCATCATGCTTAAATAATTATTCCAAAAAGATGCCATGGATAAAACCACATATAGAAACTAATCAAATCTACAACACACTTGGGTGTCATTAAACCAAATGAAATAAACTGTTGCTCACATACCCCGTACTGCCTTGGCGAGGAAAGGGCGAGACAAGTCCTGAAAAACAATATATTCAACACGACTAAGATTACTTCTCCGGCTTGCATTTCATAATAGTTAATTCAAATTTGCCGCTGCTCTCTTCATTTGACTTCGATACAAATGAGTTTCAAAATACT
Source organism: Neltuma alba (assembly GCF_004799145.2). Taxonomy (NCBI): domain Eukaryota; kingdom Viridiplantae; phylum Streptophyta; class Magnoliopsida; order Fabales; family Fabaceae; genus Neltuma; species Neltuma alba. The sequence continues at coordinate 42,441 of NW_021633547.1, forward strand.
CACCAAATTAGTGACTGATGAGTATCCCCATGGGCAATGGTCGTAGTCACATTTGTCATGAGGCCACCAATCAATCGTGGCACAAATGAAGTTATCATCAGTTTCAGCTTTTGCTTGATTTCCATTAACTAGAATTGAAGCATGTATAACTTCTTGACTTGAAGACGGTGGAAGAAAAGCCAAGAAGAGAAATAAGGCAATGTGGAATCCCATTGTTGGATAAGGTGCGACTTACAAGAGCATCGAATTCTACTTATCTACCTGCAGTTACAAAGACGAAATTTCAGTTACAGGCAGGTTTTCTGAAGCCATAGAATTGCCCTTTTTCATTTCATAAAGTTGGAAATAAGAAATCAAGCTCATAATTGCCGAAGTCAGCATGTTAAATCGATGTAGCTTCGGAAGCTAGCTTTAGCAGAAGGTAAAAGTGATTACCAAATTTAACAAAACTGGTGTACATGATGCATCCTTGACATGATTGACACTCCTCTCTGTTGACAACAAAATCCAAAACTATGCTTGCTTTTTCTTTTTTTTTTAAGTAGAAAAACTATGCTTGTTTTTAATTTAAAAAAAAAAAAAAGAAGGAGAAATGTTACAGGGCGGACGACGGTATAATATCTGGGTTACATAAATTGATCTTAATCAATAATCGTCACAGATTTGGAATTATAACAACGGTAACGTTGGATTCAAAGTGGTAATCAGAACTAGGATATTTAAACTATGCCTTTCGAAATTTCTTTTCCGTCAAAAATAATTACAGATTTAGTCTCCACAGAGAATTCAGTTCTGATTTCTAACGCAACTTTGCCAGGAAGAAAAAAACAAGAGACCCAATAATTGCAAAATGACGATGAATCCACTTGTTTTAACGGATAACTATAAGATAAACGGACTACGTCAAGTCTTAGCTAAAACAAGTAGATTGACAACTGCAATACCAGATCTAAGAACTCAAAGTTTGAATCACAAAACTCAACGAATAAGATGAACTAGCTTCTCACCAGGCGTCATTTATGTATGCGAAACCCAGAGCTATCAATCATAAGATTCAAACCACATCTCCAGACAACAGCCGAAGTAAAAAGGATGAATAGAAAGCCTCCGCAAATAAGTAATAAAAAAGAATATGGACCCAGAAGACATGAATCGAAAGCAGACTACAAAACAAAGAAATTACCAAACTAGAAGAACACCCGGATGTAATTCCTAAAATACAACACTTACCCAGGAAGGATAATCCAACACCAGCCTTATCTCAATCCACCACCATTAACGACAACACTAAAGCATAAGTCGGAGGATGCTTCCTTGCATAACATGCCGACACGCTCGGTGCTTTTACTGCTAAACAACGAAGCTTTTATCACTCTGACGTTTCAAAGGCGCCAGAGATAACGAAGAAGGACCACATTTCCCTGTTAGGTGTGAGATAGGTGAAGCGGGGTGGATAAACCTGTCTCAGATGTGTCGGCGCAAGCATACAAGCTAATGCTAAACTTAACGGATGGTTGATTTGGTTTTGTTTGTCATGAAATGATGATGGATAACAACTCACAAGCGAGCTTCCAATTATTAGACGTCGCTTCTATTCCATCAACTGAGTTGGTGGGAAAGTAAGTATCACTTTTAGGTAATGAAAGAGGCAAAATTGAACTGCCAATTCTGTTCTGTGAAAGATAGAAGGTACGTGTAGATTGAGGCACGAAAAGAAAATAAACAGTAAGAAAATTTGATTAGACTCGAAAACAACAGATTTATTGTTATTATTGTTGCAGGATGTCTCTTGCCTTCGGGTAGAAGGTAGCCTAAATAAGAAAACCTTCCTTCTCCTCCTCCCACCAGAACCTTGTTCCGTATCTGCTTTGCTTTGGATTCCAGGAAATGGTTTGGGTATGATTGTCCACAATTGACTCTTAAGATCAATTTGAAGACCCACCACTTGACCAAATACAGTCTCATCACCCGCAAGTTGTAAATTAATCGGATCACTTTGAGCGTGAAATTTTACACGTTAAAAATTAAAAGTGGGGCGTGCGAGGGGACATATATGAAAATTAAAATGTAAATTAATTTATAACATTGCGTTATATATTAATTTATAAATTAGATAAATTAATTTTAAAAAATTTATAAATATGAAAAATAAAATAAATCAAAATATTATATTTAAGTCAGATTGTACGGTCTAACTAACTCTTATATTAAGAAATAATTTTTTTCAAATTATTCTTGCTAATTATACATATTAAAAAATGGTTTGCAAATAATTAGGATATTTTCGAAAAATTAACATATATTTTTTTATAAATAGCTAATTTAATTAATTTTTTTAATTTTGTAATTTAATTAGCTAGCATAAGAAATATTAAAACTAATATTAGAAAAACACAACTTTATGAGCGTAGTTGTTCTTTCAAATTTAGTATTCCAACCCTTATGACGTAGGCCTATATTGATTACGAGGGACGTTGGATATGGAAAAATGATACCAATGTGGACCATTGTCTTTGGGAGGAAATTTCCATAGAAATATTGAGCGTGGGCGTCACGGGGATTTCAAAACTCATGAACAGTGAAATTTGACTCTTTCTTGTCCGTATTTGTTTGATAAATTAACCATATAGAGTCAAAAATAAATTCGATTCTGATCCACTTGTTTTTTGTTCTTCGTAGAATTTTCTTTATTCCAAAAATTTCATCATTATTGAGAAAAAATTAATTGATTTTTCTGCCAACAGCTAGATTTATTTGTTCAAGGTGTGGCCCCAAAAAAAAAAAAGTTATGCCTTCAAAGATTCGCCATTGACAAACCAGGCAAGGCAATCCACAGGTTTTGACAATGGAATTTTTTCCCCCCCTCTTTTAACAACTTTTTTCCTCTTGGCCACCCTTTCTTTTTTCCAACTAACGGATAGATTAATTTTAGTAATATAATGTTATATGAATCAAAATCTTTTTAGTTTATTAATTAAATTCACGAAATTAATTGGGAAGAGGGAGATGTATAATATTGGGATAGTGAAAAGAAAACGAATTCTCTGATTTTTTTTGACGTGACAGATAAAAGAAAAAAAAAATACAAGACTAAACATCATTTGAAAAGAAAGAGCATATTCCTTCCCGGCTCGTTCTTAAGAGAATCCATCAAATAAAAAAAATGTGGAAAAAGTTATTCTTTTCTGCAACAATTATATTCAATTTTTCTGTGGAAGTCAATTAACACACACTTCTCTTTTCACTTTCAAATCTCAGATAGAATAAGAGCAAAGAACCTGGTTCAACTTTTTCTCCTAGAAAACACCAGAATTGTTTTTGGCATCTCCCTTATGTGATTGGTGTGAACACTTATACTACTAAAAAATTTATTAAAAAATTCATCGATGTTTTTTAGGGGGAAAAAAAAAAGGCAGAAACAATGGCCTCCCGTGAGGATTTATGCAACAGTGAACTGGTTGCGTGTAAACACAACTTTTCATTAAATTATGAGAAAAACAAAACAATACTGCAGGTAGGAGAAAACGAGGATTACAAGTATGGTCCAATTACAAGTATGTCGATCACATGTTGCTTTAAAATCTGATAATCCTGTGATGAATAAATGCCGTACGACGACATGAATTTGGTGATCAGCCACCTCTAACAACTGACATAGAAACGAAATGGATCCCCTTTTGGGCTACACAAGTTGATTCTATTTAGATCATATATGGTTGATTATACTCCTTTCAATTCTAACTACTACTTTTTATTTTTAATATAAAAATTAGTTAGAGATTTAATTTAATCTTAAATATAAATTTTTTATTCAATTTGTCTCTCATATTTATTTACTTTTTTTTAAAGTAATTTTTATAGTAATTACATATGTAAAAAAGTTTTCATCACATGATAGTTTCAATACATATAATTAATAAGAGTATTTAAGGAAAGAGAGGACATATTTATTACTACCTTCGGTCCTTAAATTTCGTTTGACTTTTATTTTGATCTTAATTATAAAATCCCAATTTACTTTGTCTTTCATATTTATACTTTTTTTCCAAATTAATCTTTCTAATAATGGTAGTTCTAGCCAATACATTTGATTGGCATGGATATTTTAGGAAAGATAACACATAATAACTAACTTAACTTATTTTCTTAATTTACTCAAATTAATCAATCAGCTCTTATATCAAGGACAGGAGGTTGAATCTATTACAAATAACTAACTTAAATAATTTTCTTGATATTCACTTATTAGTTATCTATAAAAGTTAATTCTTTATTTTAGTTTATTGAGGATTTTTTCAGTGCACATAATTAAAAAATTCATTTTGAAAAAATCAACACAATTTTATTGTACAAATAGGATTAATTAATTTAACTAATTTATTTATTTTTTCCTGTCCATGACTACAATGAATCTGATAGGTTTATGTTTAGGTGTATCACATAATAAGCAAGATTTCTTCATTTTGATGAAGAGGGACAAAGATGAAGAGTCATGCATGCATCTACTGTGATTGAGTTGAGTCACTAACGCAATACTGTCATTGGAAAAATAGCAGGATGTTTTTTTTTTTCCCCCCCCTTCTCAATACTCGTTTCCTTTTTTTAATTTTGCTGGTTCCACCTCATCATCCTCCGTTCCTCAGCTTTCTTTCCAATGGGGCGAGACGTAAATTGCATATCATTAAGGAAGTTTGATGGACATTTTATTAGATGAGCCTATTTTCTGAATTTATTAGCATTTTTATTTTTATTTTTATTTTATTATCGGGTGGGGACTGAGGCGCGGAGAGGGACACAACTCTAGTTTGGCTGCAGTTTCACTTTCACGTAGCAAGAACTAGCCTTCTCTGCTTTTACTGTCATCTCCAAAACCCTAACAAGAATAATCCCGTCTTCATTGCCTGAGACTTCATTATTGTCACTTCCTTTCGCCGATTGTTCAACATACCCACTCTCAATTTCCAATCATTGCATATATTGGAGCTTCTTATTTCAAGGACGGGTTCTCATTTACCAAGAATCGTGTTTTATCGGTTTTGAATAGAGATACAATATTTTAATTTGGCTTTGAAGCATATTCTCAATTCAGTTAGATCAATCTCCCCCAGCATCACTCACTAAAGTGGGCAAATTATCCAACACATTCTTGTTAACTGGAATTTTGATGAATGTAGTCCCTCCTATGAGTTTCTTACCGTCTTGATTACTTGGGATGGAAAGTGAAGCAGTGGATGATCAGAACTCAGGATGGCTAGAAGTGAAAAAGGTGATCCAGACCTGCTGTTGAAATATTCTATCATGCAAATTTTAATTTTTTTTAACTGGTTTCTTATGTATTTTCACGTTGTCGCTTTTTTTTTTAAATATATTTTTTATTTTTGGTTCATGTATGAGTAAGAACTTGAAGGCAAGCGAATAGATATACATATAAAATAAAGAGTTTAAGCTTAGTATATATCGGTTCGAAGCTTGGGTTAATTAATCATATAGTTTCTTTTTATGCCCCGTTTATGTTAAGAGATGCTTGTTCTAGGCGGCATGGCTATACCAGTGCTAGAATAATTCACGGGTCTGTTTCATTGTTCTATTTCCTACCGGTCAGAGGTTATTATATGCATTCTTTTTTATCCGCAGCCAATATTGGTTTGCACTGTCTTTATCTTTCTTATATTAGAGTTCGATTTCAAATTTGGACCTTCATGATTTAGTTTGTAACGCTAGTGTTACTGAATTTCTCCCCGTTTTCTTGCCTTCTTATCCAGAAACACCGGAATACTTCAAAATCCTCTTTGCAGAGCTCTGTTGGAGGACTTTCAGGGAAAAGAGCTTCTAATTCTTTGCGCAGTCAGCGTTCCATAGATAAAAATGACAGAGATTCACATGCCATTTTGCGATCCCATCTTCCAAGGATGGAGGAGAATTTTGTACATAACTCTGGCAGTGTTGCTAGTTCTATGTCCGAGTCAAAGGAGGAAGAGGGCACATGTCACCTTAATACAAATGTGGTTAAACATGACAATCAGATTCAGAAGTCGCATATTGATGATGATTCTAGAGGTGGACACGAAGTTCTTGAGAAACTACCCCTAATCAATAAGCCTGAGGTAGTCCACAAAATTAAGTGGGGTGATCTTGAGGATGAGAACTTTCCACTGCCTCATGAAAACTTGAGTGGAGCCGGAATTAAGTTTGGTACTATTGGAGATGATAACATGCTTAACTGTAGAAAGACTGACAGTGTTTTAGACACAGCCCTTTCTGATTCACCTCATGCCAAAGATAATGTTCCTGTGGCCAAGATTGTTGATTCAGACATGGCTTCTAATCGGATTCCTTCATCAGAAAGCAGGGATGAGATTTCTGTAGAGAATGGTGTACAAGTTAAGGATACATCTTTGGAAGAAATTCCACCATTGAATGGGGAAGAAATCGACCAAGCAGATGATATGTTGAACTCGAAGAGTGAAGGTGATGCTGGCACCAAAACAGTAACTGATAATCACACAGGCGATGATGTTGGAATTTTTGAAGTGCCCCAAACAAACTGCAATTCAGTTAGTGCAGTTACTGACCAGAGTAAACCACATGCGCCTGAATGTGGACCTGATATTGTAGGAGATTCTGCAACTTCTGTTGAAGATGTTAGGGGCACACAGAATATTAATGTGGATGGCATTTTGTCAAGCTCTCATAATATGAGTGCGCTTGAAGAAGGTGACTCAAATGAAAGCAAAGAACGGTTTAGGCAAAGGCTTTGGTGCTTTTTATTCGAAAATCTTAATAGGTCTGTTGATGAGCTGTATCTTCTTTGTGAGCTGGAATGTGATTTGGAGCAAATGAAAGAGGCAATTCTTGTTCTTGAGGAGGCTGCATCTGATTTCAAAGAACTAATCAATAGAGTTGAGGAATTCGAGAAGGTTAAAAAGTCTTCTCAAATAATTGATGGAGTTCCTGTCATCTTGAAGAGTGACCATCGCAGGACACATGCTCTCTCATGGGAGGTGCGCTTGGTTGTATTAGTCTGTTGCCTTCTATTGCTCAGGTTGATATTTTGAGGTGCTAAAATACTGTTGTTAATCTTTAACAAGTTATATTTGATGTATTTAGGAAATTTGGATATTATAAAACTTCAAAAAAAAATATAAACTGAAAACATAATCTTTGTTTTGCTCCTTATAATGATAAACATAATTTTATTCTTAAATATTCTCAAATCCCTTGACAAGTCTATTCTAAAAATTATTTACTTATCATTGAAAGTGAGTGTGTTTATCCATGTGCGTTGATGCAAGGGAAAAAATTTGGTCAATAATGTAGAATTTATCAGAATCTATTTTTCATTTTCCTCTTTTCTCTTTCTCTTATTGTATTGTGGTATGGTTTGATGAAGAAGCTCGCGATATTTTGAATATGTAGAGGGCATATGGTAGATTCTAGGATGTCATAAAATTGCCTGAGATGAATATACAGTCTACCTTTTAAGTATTTAACAATGTGCAGTGCTACATATGTATACAGGTAGGGATATGTGAATATGCGTTGGAATCCTCCTTCCACATATGGCATGCATAGAGCTGTTGAGATCAGATCAATCCAATGTAAAACATTTTTTTGGGACAGACAATGTAAAATATTTTAGTCTAGCACAAAGGGACAACCTCTCACAATTGGATTTTAAATTTCTAGTATTACTTGCGCATAAGAATTCCATATCACCTGAATCATAGCATCACTACGGTTAAAGTTTAGACTGATTATCACTAGTTGTAGTTAACTTCCTTGACTTTGGGGAAAACATATAAAGATGGCATATGATTATGCAATAACTGATGTCTTTCTTTGCCTATTTTCTTGGTTGGTTTCTGTTTTTGCGTGGTCGGTCCTTTGGTTTCACACATGATAACATCCTTGTGACAGACCTGGATCACTTGGCTCCTAATTCTAAGTTTCTTGTCTGTCTGTCTTGTCTTGATTGTAGGTTCGAAGGATGACATCATCACCTCATAAGGCTGATATACTGTCTTCATCTCTTGAGGCTTTTAGAAAGATTCAACAAGAGCGTGCTAATTTGCAAGGAGTAAATAGTGCAGAGAATGCCATGTCTAAATGTCCAACTCCTGAATTTGTTGGCAATCACACAGATCCAGTGACAAGGCCAAGAAAGCAGGTCGGATCATTAGATGCTAATCAAGTTTATCTCAATGGAGGAAAGCATAATATTGAATCAGGAAAGTCTTGCAAAGCAATCTTAGAACAAAATGGACAAAGTAGCCAACCAAAGAGCTCATTATGCTCAGAAGTTAATTTATCTAATTCACTTCCTAGGGAAAATTTGGCTGCTGTTGCAACCACCAAGGGTAAAAGAGAACATGTTGAATTTGAAGCTGAGAAGCTCAAGAAAGATAAAGTGCCAATGGAAGGTATTACTGATAAAAGTTCTAGATCAGTAGATGATATCCGGAGGCAAATACCTATACCTGAGAAAGATAAGGAAAAGAGAAATGTAGCTATGGGAAGGTCCATGAATGCTTGGAAGGAAAAACGGAATTGGGAGGATATTCTCTCATCTCCATTCCGTGTCTCTTCTCGTGTGTCATACTCACCAGGTTTAAACAGGAAAAGTGCTGAGCGTGTACGTATCTTGCATGATAAATTAATGTCTCCTGACAAAAAGAAGAAAACCACTTCAGACTTGAGAAAGGAGGCAGAAGAAAAGCATGCTCGTGCCATGAGAATCAGAAATGACTTAGAGAATGAGAGAGTACAAAAGCTTCAACGTACATCAGAAAAATTAAGTCGTGTCAATGAATGGCAGGCTGTTCGCAATATGAAGTTACGAGAGGGCTTGTATGCACGTCATCAACGTAGTGAATCTCGTCATGAAGCTTATCTAGCTCAAGTTGTGAAGAGAGCTGGTGATGAAAGTAGCAAGGTAAATGAGGTTCGGTTCATTACTTCCTTAAATGAAGAGAATAAGAAGCTAATATTGCGTCAAAAGCTTCATGGGTCTGAGTTGAGAAGAGCTGAAAAGCTGCAAGTAATAAAATCTAAGCAAAAGGAGGATTTGGCAAGGGAAGAAGCTGTTCTAGAACGCCGAAAACTCATTGAGGCTGAAAAGTTACAGCGTCTTGCTGAAATACAGCGGAGAAAGGAGGAGGCTCAGGTTAGAAGGGAAGAGGAAAGAAAAGCATCAAGTGCAGCACGTGAAGCAAGAGCTATTGAGCAGCTTCGAAGAAAGGAAGAAAGAGCCAAAGCCCAACAAGAGGAAGCTGAACTTTTAGCCCAAAAGCTGGCAGAGAGACTCAGCGAAAGTGAACAACGTCGTAAGGTTTACTTGGAGCAAATTCGAGAGAGAGCTTCCATGGATTTTAGGGATCAATCGTCCCCTTTGCTACGTCGGTCAGGGCAAAGCAGATCTACACCAACAAATAGTGGAGATGATCCTCAAACAAACATTGCTTCTATCATAGGAGGTTCTTCTCTTGGAATTGGCAACATCACATTGCAACACTCAGTGAAGCGAAGAATTAAGAAAATTAGACAAAGACTTATGTCTTTGAAACATGAATTTCTTGAGCCTTCTCTTGGAGTTGAAAGTGCTGGCATTGGATATAGAGTTGCGGTGGGTGCTGCTAAGGCAAAAGTTGGTAGGTGGCTTCAAGAACTTCAAAGACTTCGGCAAGCAAGAAAAGAAGGGGCCACGAGTATAGGGCTAATAGTTGCTGAAATGATTAAGGTAATTTTTTTAAAGAAAGAAGACGACCTTTTTACATTTATCTTTGGGTCCAAAAAGTTACGTTATTTTCTACAGCTTTGAACCATGATGAAATTTGTAGACACAACTATTTTTTTGTATGCTCTGAGAAACATGGACACCATGCTTGCTTATTAAAATAGCATATTTTGGCAGTCTCTTCATTATTTGGTTAGATCTTTGTATGCTTACAGTAACAATTGTGTCTAGTTATTTCTTAATTTTAACTTGCAATTCATGTTAGTGCTCGCATGTGGTCTCTGCTTTTCTTTAACCAATTATTCTACATCATTGACTGGTATGGATAATTATTCAACCATTTTATATTCTAACTATATGTTTAATTGAGCTCCTCTTTCTCTGGACGCCATTTATGTTTTAAGTGTCTCAGAGACCTGTATATTGTAATTTTTCCCTTTTTAGGGGAAATGAAAAAATATTCATATTATGTCGATTTAGATAACTTTCTAATTTGTGCTTATGTTTTCTTTGGTGAACTAAGTATTTGGAGGGAAAGGATCCAGAGCTACAGGCATCTCGTCAAGTTGGACTCTTAGATTTTATTGCTTCTGCCTTGCCTGCTTCTCACACTTCAAAGCCTGAAGCATGTCAAGTTACGTTGCATCTTTCAAAACTTCTGAGAGTCGTACTATCTGTACATGCAAATAGGAGTTATTTCCTTGCACAAAATTTCTTACCACCAATCATCCCAATGTTATCAGCGGCTCTTGAGAACTATATAAAGATTGCAGCATCCATAAATATTCCTGGTAATCCAAGTTCAAATAAAGTATCGGTTGAGAATTTTGAATTAATCTCTGAAATATTAAATAATTTTTTGTGGACTGTTACCACAATTTTTTGTCATATAAGTTCTGAAGAAAGACAACTTCAAATGAGGGATGGCTTGCTGGAGTTACTTATTTCCTACCAAGTTATTCATCGATTAAGAGATCTTTTTGCACTTCATGATAGGCCTCAAATGGAAGGATCATCATTTCCTCCTCCTATCCTTTTAAGCATACGCCTTTTGGTGTCTTTGACTTCTAGCCATGGAACAATAAGCTCTATTGACTGGAATTCTTTTCCCATGGTGGAAGAGCAGAAAATTGAAATTGAAGGATCTGAGGTTACCGATTCTATTCATTCTGTGGCAAGTAATTCTTGGGGAGATTATAGATCTCCCTTGTCTGTAATTAATGGTAGCTCAGTCATGCATTTACCTGATGTCCCGGAGGATAGACCGTTGGATGAATCATGTAAGGTTAATGTCAGTGATGAATCTCTTGCAATTGACAAGGGTCATGAATTGAGGCAGATTGATGGTTCTCTTCTATTAAAGAATACTGATGTGGAGTTGATGAGTGTTCCAGATGAAGCTAAGAACAATCAAAGAGGGGATGCTATTAATTCTTGTGTTTCTCAGAAGGATGAAAAAAACATGGTTGTTGGTGCAACTCATAAAAATGAAAAGGAACCAATCTTGGATCAACCTGTGGCATTTCTTCTTTCGGCTCTTTCTGAGACAGGACTTGTCAGTCTTCTTTCTCTTCTGACTGCTGTATTACTACAGGCGAACAATAGGTCATCCTCTGAACAAGTAAGTCTTCCACAAATCACAACATATACAATTTTTTTTTAATAGATGATGAAGATGATATTTCTCTTATTGCTTGTCTTCTAAGCTTGTCCTTGTAATTTCTCTTTCATTGAGTATCTCCTATATTATGTAGCAAAGTAGTCTAGTATGAATGAGGATGCCACTTGGTGGCATGCATCTGTATACGATGGCCTTCAACACCAATTTATTTGGGTTTTTGATTTACTAGGAGTGTTTTCTGATCTCAAATATCAAACATTTTGCTATCCTAGCAAGAACAGGCGAGCATTCACTAACTGTTTGTGCTTGCTATACCTATGCTGTTTCATAACTTACAAATTACAAATACTGGGGTTTGTTGTGGGTTTTACATTTCATATTGATTTGATAGTGATATTGCTAATTTTCAAGTAGAATTTAGCAGATACATCTCAAAAATTTCATATTTTTCTTAAGTTGTATCTAAAAGAACAAGTTTAATGGCCATTCTTTTCAGGCATCATTTATTCTTCCATCTAATTTTGAGGAGGTGGCAGCTGGAGTACTCAAGGTGCTGAATAATGTGGCTATTTTGGATCTTGTATTTTTGCAACAAATGCTAGTAAGTTCTTTTTGGTTCTTACCTTCTACTTTGG
>NW_021633548.1:0-33556 GCF_004799145.2 Neltuma alba
GTTTAGGTCATTAATGACTTGCTGGATCCTACTGGGGGCAGAACCTAAGAATAAGAGAAGATGCTCAGGTCTTTATGTCAATATGGGAAAGTCCAAAGTTTATCATTATTCATTATCTGCTCTTAGTGATAAAAGCAACTTAGCTGTTGTAGGAATCTTTTGTATTTCTTTTCTTTTAAATGAGCACACTCTGTTATCCCCTTGTTTTGTTTTCATTGGCATTATAACATATATCCATGTTTTCTTAAATTCGAATTAATTGATTGATCTTCAGCTGAGCGTGCAAGATATAAAATGTTGACAGGGAACTTATGTTGAAGGAATCAAAGAGGAGGTTGTGCTATCCCCTGCTCATGCCCTTTCCTTGATTGCTACAGGAGAAGGTATATATATAACCTTTTCTTTTTTTTGATGTTCTTTTTGGCTTCTTTTTGTATCATTGGTTTGTTTGTTTGTCGTAACTCTAAATTTCTCCTCCAGAATTCTTTACTTGATGCTTTTTTTTTCATGCTTCACTATAACTTTGATGGAAGCGTGACAAATTTTTCTCTCTCTGATGTCTTCTTTCTGAATAATCCAGAGCACAGACATGTTGGTTCTAATAATTTGAATCTGGTTAGCAGTCGAAGCCACACCATATTCACCTTGGTATGCCAAATCTTACAAAGTAATCTTCATATGCTTGAAATCTGAATGTATATTATTGCCCCTCATAAGTTGAGAAAAGTCAATTTTTGAACTTTTAAACATGCTGTTAACAATTAATGTTTCCTCAAATAAATTATCTTGCTGCATGATATCATTTCTTCTTCTTATGAATTAAATTTAACATAATAGGCGCATTCTTGAGCTTTTAGTGGCATGTTAACCCTAGTATTTCATGAATTATTTCAGTTCCATCTGTGGATCTACCATGTCAAATCTAATTCATTTTGAATGTAATGTTTCTAACAACAACAACAAGTTTTATCCCACGAGGTGGGGATAAAATGGCACCCAGTTGTTATTTTGATTTCATTTGGCTTATGTACTTTACTGAGTACATCGTTTCTATCACTATAGAAAGCAGTACTCGTGGGGAAAACACTGGGGAAGAAGATGTGACACTGTCCCATTTGGTAAGGCTATTTACGTAAAATTATGATTCTCAATGGTGCACTATACTGCCTCGGCATATGCCATCTATCCATAGTTTGACTAGTTTTAGGCGCTTAATTGAATTCAAACCTTCCTCCTTTCCAGCACTTAATTGACCTTGCAGGGTCTGAAGCTCTAAAGCTGAAACAACTGGGTTGCGAAGGAAAGAGGGTTCATATATTAATAAAAGTTTGCTTACTCTTGGAACGGTAATACTTATCTACTCTTTTTCTGCTCTCTTTTCACCATAATTTAATTCTACCTTTATAGTTGTTAGTCTAACTCTTGATCTATTATAAGATATACGGGGTTGTATGCACTTTCAACTGATAGTTGTGAACATTGTGTTCTGTGCTTACTTTTTTATCAATGTGGAACGTGATTAAATTTTTTTTTTTTTTTTTAAAGTGGCAGTAGTGTTTGGGATAATTGGTTCTTGTGTTTTATATTGACTTTTTGACAATCCTTAATTAGCCTTTGAACACACTTATATTTGGCCCTGATGCATTATTGGTGGGGTGTGTCCCCATGTCTCACAGTCTTGGGGACAGTGGAGTGCGTCTTATTGAGAATGCCGACTGGGGGATATTAAATAAATGTTCTTGGTTGAATTTTTTCCTGTTATGCAGTGTCAGAATGTAATTTGCACTGCATTTTGAAGCAGTTCATTGGATGTGCTGTTGTTTCTAATTCTTATGGTTTCTGAAGTCCCATTCACAAGTTATGTCCGGTGAAGTAAATAAAATCTCTTCCTGGTCTTCTGTCTTTCTGTTTTGCAGGTTATTTCTAAATTAACAGATGGAAAGGCACTCATATCCATATCGAGATTCAAAACTTACTCGTTTGTTACAATCGTCCCTCAGTGGTCATGGACAGATTTCTGTTAGTTCAATATCAGGCTTGCTAATTCCCCCCCCCCCCCAATAAGCAACTTTTTAAAATTCTGCTGGTCGTTTATTTTTTGTAAATTGTTGAGGTTAGCTAATGCTTGAAATGACCTGCTATTCCTTGGTTGCTGAAGCTCATCTGCACTGTTACGCCTGCCTCTAGCAGTAGTGAAGAGACACACAACACGTTGAAGTTTGCATCTCGAAGTAAGCATGTTGAAATCAAGGCTTCTCAAAACAAGGTAATATCATGTGGCTGTTAATAATAGGATATTCCCTAGCACTGTGACTTCATTCTGTTAATTTTTATTGCTTTTCTTGCCTTAGATTATCGATGAGAAGTCTCTGATCAAAAAATATCAGAAGGAAATTCATGATTTAAAGCAGGAGCTTCAGCAGTTGAAGCGTGGTATATTGGAGAATCCCAATGCTGCTGTATCTTCACAAGAAGATCTGGTTAATTTGAAGCTTCAGGTTTGTACTGTTGCATATATCGTGAAATGCATAAGAAGAGACTTTGTCACTTATGCTTTGTTTGGATGCGAAGGGAAAATGGGAGGAGGGAAAATGGAGGGAAGATAAAAGTGAAGAGAAAATGTTCTCTCCTTATGTTGGGATGAGCAGGAGAAAATATAAAAGAAGAAAAAGAGACTGATTTTACAATGATAGTAATACCCATATGAAAATGATGTGGGCTCATGTCCCTTTTTCTCTCCTTCACGGCAGCTTTGAAAAGCATGTTTGCTTTCCAAAATCTCTCTGTCTGAAGAGAAGACTTATAGGAAAAAAACATGTGGACCCCATGCCTTTTTCTCCTCAACTTTTCTTTCCTTATTTTCTCTTGCTATCCAAACAAGGCAAAATACATTTTTCCTCCTGTTTTCTCCTCTCCCTACTTTTCTTTCCGTCCAAACATAGGGTTAGTGGCAACTTTATAATGTGGAAGAAGCCTAGAATAATATGTTGTCTTGATTTTTGATCCACTGGGAACGTAGTGTTTGGTTTACTCATTGCACATTATGTTTGATTCGCGTATTGTTTATTTCACTTGCCATTAATGAAAGCTTACATCATGATGTAAAGCTGGAAGCTGGCCAGTTCAAATTGCAGTCAAGATTGGAAGAGGAGGAACAGTCTAAAGCAGCTTTGATGGGAAGAATTCAGCGACTCACCAAACTAATACTGGTTTCCACAAAGACTGCAATGTCTTCA
Organism: Neltuma alba; assembly: GCF_004799145.2. NCBI lineage: Eukaryota > Viridiplantae > Streptophyta > Magnoliopsida > Fabales > Fabaceae > Neltuma > Neltuma alba. Next base: position 3,237 of record NW_021633548.1, read on the forward strand.
AACATTCCTGAAAGGCCTAGCCATAGGCGCAGGCATTCTTTTGGGGAAGATGAGGTATGTTTTACTGTTTTAGCATGTTACCCCGTATGGTGATGCAGTCAGTTATCTGCTTTGTGCTAAGTGATCTGATATAGTTCAAGTGATCTGTTGTTTTGCAATATGAATTCAGTAACTTGGAATGAAAAGTAATGAAGTCAACTGCTTGTTCTCGTTATTACAGTTAGCATATCTTCCAGATAGAAAACGTGATATTTTGACTGAGGATGATGCTGGAAGCCACGCTTCAGAGCCTTCAGTGGAAGGAAAGGATGATGTTAACTTAGATGAGCTGATGAGGGATTATAAAAGGAACAAAAGACGGGGAATGCTTGGCTGGTTCAAGCTGAGAGTAAGTTATTTTTCTGTTCATTTGAAAGTAGAAATTTGATGATTCATCATGTTAAGAATTAATACCAAACAGTATGGTTACTAACAGAAAAGACTTAACAAGTTCCTCTACCTACAGCGTCACTAATGACTCCCCTTTATTAGTTATACCCATCTTAAGATTAAGGCTCTGATTAAACAATAACCAGTATTAGGTAGAATGATCTCTTTATGTTATGAGGCTGTATTAGCAACTGATTATGGTGACCTGGTCAACTAATTGTATATGTCTCCGTTGCAGAAACCTGATCAGGGGGGATGGTCACCAAATTCTGATGGCGAGAGCCCTACAAATGGGACCCCTGCATCATCTTCAAAACAAATGCCAAATAAAGTAATGCTTCGTGACGTGAAAGACCCACGCAGGAATTCAATCAGCACAAAAGAAAATGCTTTAGCTCTTAATTCATCTCCTTTAAGAAACCAAGCCGGTGACTTGTTTAGTGGAACTACCAAAGGTCGTCAACTTCCTCCGGTGAGATCTCAGCTACTAGTGAAAAATGCAACAGGAAAGATGTTTATGTATTTTACGAAATGGATTAATCTGACATAAATATTCCAAGTGACTATTTTGCAGACTGGGAGCACAATAACTGATCAAATGGATCTTCTTCGTGAACAAGTAAAAATGCTGGCTGGGGAGGTGGCATTATGCACCAGTTCTCTGAAACGACTGTCTGAACAAGCTGTTAACCGTCCTGAAGATTTACAACTACAGGTGAGCTACTATTTAGGATAGTCCAATGAGGACTTGAACATTGTTTTTATTATGAAAACTGAGGTGGCTGGTCTGGTGATGATGGCAGGAGCACATGCAGAAGTTGAAGGATGAAATTAGTCAAAAGAAGGACCAAATCCGTATTCTGGAGCAACGTATGCTTGGACCACTTCGGATGACGGCACATGCACCCAATAACAGTGAAATGTCTGAGGTAAGGATAATGATTATTTCTTATATTAAAGTTTGTTTCATGCTATTTTGTATATATTATGGTGAACAGAAACAGATAATTGTTGTCTAAACTTGTGCACAATAGTTCACAGAATACGGAAAATTTATTCCAAGGACAAAAAATAAAAGAAATAAGACAAATAACGTGACCAAATGACATTCTGTTTTCTGACACGTCCTTTTCTTTTCAACGTCACTTGCTCTAGAATTGGAAGCCCTTAACATACTTAATGCATTTTTCCCCCCCCAAAAAAAAAAACTTAATGCATTTTACGTGGCCAATTAAAGAACTAAAATTCGTTATAAAATTGAAGGGAAGAGAAGTATTTTGGATATGGCAGTAAGAGGGGGATGAAAATCAGTGGCTTTTTATTCTTTTGCCGGATTTTTAGGTCTAACAAGGTTGTTTATGATAGCTTCGGTTTGGTGTATTGAATTGCTTAAATTGACAACTCAATTACTCTTGAATGTAGGCTCTGGCCAGGCTTACCACAGAGCTCAACGAAAAAATTTTTGAACTTGAGGTTGGTTTTTCTATCTTCTTCGTACCGGTTTTGTTTTTATTTTTCCCCCACCTAGCAAGCAGAAAATATTGCGAGTATCATGCTGAGGTATTCTCTCTTGCTGTTGAGTATTCAAGATCAAGTCTGCAGACAACAGGATACTCCAAGAGCAACTGCAGTCTAAGGTACATCACACAACTGTATTTTCTTTCATGGGGACTTCCAATTTCTAATTCATTTCCTCAATTTTCCACAGAATTTAGAATGCGCTGGTATGCAAGAGACTATACTTATGCTAAGGCAACAAGTAGATTTATTGAAGAATAAAACCTCAGATAGTTATCAACCATTGGCTGAAAGTGAGACTGAGCCAAATGACGTGTGTTTTAAAGTGATATCGGAAGTGACCCACGAAACATCTAGCGTTACAAACTTAAATATTCAGGAGCACTCCAGGCAAGGCAGTAATAATTCCCATTTTAGTTCTCAAATTTGTATGCAGGTTTCTCTCTCTCTCTCTCTCTCTCTCTCTCTCTCTCTGTGTCTGTGTCTCTGTGCGCTTGGTTTCTTTTGGAAGGGGTTTTTCTTTTAATCTTTGTCACTATTGCACTGTTTAGGCAGCTGAAATAGAGAATTTGAGGCAAGATAAAGTGAGATTGGCTGAAGAAAAAGATGGGCTTGAAATTCAGAGTCGCAAACTTGCGCAGGAAGCTTCATATGCAAAAGAGTTGGCAGCCGCTGCAGCTGTTGAACTTCGAAACCTGGCCGAAGAAGTAACCAAACTCTCCTATGAGAATGCAGAACTGACCGGTGATCTGGAAGCTGCAAAAATGGCTTGTTGCAAGTCTAACTGTTGTCAAACATCCGCTTCGTGTGATCACAAACAAAGTATTAATAATACTCAGCAACAAGATGGTCAATCCAGAAAGCTTGGGAATGATGTTCTGATTGAGAAGTTGCAGAGGAACCTTAAAGCTGGATTCCAGAGAGAAGCTTTGTTGGAAGCTGCTCTATCCACAAAAGACCAAATTGAGGCGGAGCTGAGAAGAAGGCTTGATGAAACAAAACACCATGAACAAGATATGGAAGATGAGCTAGCAAGTATGCGGGTGATGGTTGCGAAGATGAGAAAGTCTGGTGTTAATATGGACGACAAGTCAACACTCTGTAAGCTTAATGATATACAAACCAGGGTTAAAAATGGACTCCGTCCAACTAACGGCAACGCTAACAGAAAAACATACAAAGAGGATGAATCTTTAGCAGCTATGGAAGAGGTGATCGCATTGGAAGAACTCAAGGCTAGTTATCAAAGAGAAAGAAGAAGATGCAAAGAACTAGAGAGTGTTATTTCCAGATTGAAGGTATCTCATTCCCGAATTCTTTCCTACCTCGTCTACTATGCCGTGAATCGATAATGTTAATTAATAACTCAACAGTCATTGTCTGCATAAACTAAAGGTCTGAATAATACTACCAATCGCTGAGAGAATACAAATTTAGGTTACAGTTCTGAAGAAGAGTCAGAATTTAGAAAGACATAAGCCCGGGTATGTTTAATTTCTCCAGGGACCTTGAATTTAATTCCAACTAGTTACTACTCAGCTTGCATAGAGTTATATAGCAAATTAGTTCATTCTAATTAGAAGCTTTCGACTAGCAAGACTTGGACATTGAAGTTAAGTAGTTTTCTTGGCATAGAAATTATGAGCCATGGATTACATGCTGTTGGTTTTCCTGTTAGCATGATTCCTCAACCCTTCCCCGCGTGGAATATTTTATATTTGAATGCTTTGTGAATGTGTTTTTTTGGTGCCTGACAATTATAGTTGGCACAATGGGCTCAAGTTGATGGCCGGCTATTTCACCGGCATAAGCCAATAGTTGTTAGGTATTCTCTAGAACATGAAGAGAGAGAATGTTCAAATGACGTCTCTTTTGATAACGTGATAGGGTGAGGACATTGCTGGTCTGGACGTTATGGCCCTTGAAGAACTTCAAAACCTTCATATTGAGGCAATAACAAAGATCTGCCAAGCCAAGGTAATATTTCTTGCATGCCAAACGTTCATAGTAAGATTTAATGTCTTTTCCCTGTCACTATTATCCTGTAAGGCTGTAACCTTAGAAATCGTATTTCGCCTGAAAATACCCTAGTGCCAACTTGCTTTGCCCCCAGTGCATCAATCCATTTATTTTTTTTACGCATAACTAAACATGAAAACTGATTAACATTTTTTGATAGATGAATATATTCTCAATTTTTCACGCTTTATATCAGAAGTCAAATCCATAAAATGAACAACCCTCATCCATCAGCCTGAGCAAATTTTAGGAGTTGCGCTGTGCTTCTGTTTCAACAACCTTAAATTTTGAACAATACCAGTATGAAGTTTTCGTCTCTTGTGCTTAATATTGCAATCTCTTGTGACCGAAGTACCGTGACTGATAAAGATCATTTAACAACTTGCAGTATGCAAATCAAGACTTGTAGAAAGTTGCTGTGGCTACTGTGAGTATATTATACACAAATGTACTCCAATGATTATTTTCCTAATTTGACGATGCTTAAACTCAAGTATCATGTACTACATGCAGGTACAGTATACTTTGTAACTCAGACTGATAAGTAACAATCAATCACCTTCTGGCTGGGATATGGAAAAGCTACAGCGAAGGTGGATCCTCTAGCTTAATGCTCGACTCTGCTGATGGCATTTTGGGGCTCTACATCAATTGTTCTCCACCAGGCATTACTATTATGCGTGCGTAGAGTTACAAATCATATATAGTTGCTAATGAAGCAAAGTATTCTAGGAAGGTTGGCAAAAAATGAACCTATATCTATGTAATATGTTGTGCCGTGGACATGGAGTTACATATGCAATCCAGTGATGAACGCATCAGCAATCTGTGATATCTATCATGTGCAGGTCAACGATCAGCTAAAATATCGAAATTGGCTGCGTAAGGTAGTGAAAAAACGTCATCAAAGTCACGATCCACACTGTTAATGAACAGGGAAAAAAATTCCGTAGTGAGAAAGCCCTCTGAGCAATGATCAATCACACTAAAAGATATAACAGAGATTGGTTTATTACTTGGGAAGCCTGTCACAATTGGAAGAAACCCATCCGATCTGCTGTTTCTCGTTGTCGTAGATCACCATTTTATCTTGTAATGAGATGTCTGCTCGCAGAGAGAATAACTAACAATCAAACAAACAAAACATCGCGAAGTGAAGAATGATTTCTTAAAGATTGGCATGTCTTGATCGTACCTCCAATTATGTTAAGATCTTCCAGTCCTACTTCCTCGCCATTTAGGATCCCGAAGCAGACGTTTCCGTGTTTCTGGGTAAGGCATCACGTTAGAAATATGATTTCGTTTGTTTCCCTGTTGCTATGCGAGGAAGAAAATGATCTTGTGATGAAAGGTGCTCACCGTAACAATTAAATAAGCTTCTGGTGGTAATGGCAGCAGCACCTTTTTCCTTTTTGTGAAGCTCATTGCCAAAGGCTTAAAATAGCTCTTAACATCACGTAATGATTTGAAAGGTTTTGCACCCTTCCAGCAAATTGGAAGGGACGGGTCTTCTTCTTTGGTTGCTCTTGTCAATTGTGATCCCTTCAAGTCATTAATCACCTGAATATAGATAAAGGATTACTGATTTATCTAAAAGCCAAAAACACAGGCGCTGATTGATGATCATCATAAAACGAGGTTTCTTCAGTTACATCTCACCAGATCGACAACAGCTTGATAAGCCTTGGAATTGAAGTATGTGTAGGAGCTCCCGCTGTCAAATATAACTTCAAGACCCTTAACATTAGAAGGCTTTCCATTGAAAAGTAGTTCAGCTGGTCCTGAGCTATAGCGCATTCTGAAGAAATGATTGTGCAAGTATTTGCGAAAAAAATTAATAAAAAAATTCATGTGAGAAAAACACAAATATTTTGGCATAGCTTACTCGGAGGAACTAGACAGCATAGGGGTCCAAACAACTCCAGATGAAGGAATGAGATCATCTCCAAAGAATAGATAGCCTCCTCCTTGCCCACTTAAGCAGTGTCCTACTACATTGCGGGTGAGACCCATAGAATGAAGCTGTGACAAAATGCTTGCTTTGCCACTTCCAAGACCAAGAACTCCCGCCGTAGAAGGTGGAGAGGTTGGGCCAGAGAATTTCTGATCATACCCACACCTAGCATTCAAAAGATAAACGTACTATCAATCAGATTGGAAAATCTTAGCACAGTTAAATTTTAAAGAAAATTACACCGCCATTCGGGTGCGCAAGCACTGTCTAGGATGGAGCTAGAAGACTCACCCAAAGGCGATTTGCGGACGTATGACAGAGCCATTGGTTAATTGAAGGGGAATGAAGTCTCGGACAAGCACGCCAAGAGATGCTCCATTGTCTGCATACTCGACCTCGTAGTCGCATTGCTCATCTGGAGCAGAACATTGGGATATTGTCGATAAGTGAATTCGAGAGCACAACTGGTCCGAACACTGTACCACGTTGTTATTGGGTTTATAAAGTTTATCACGGGGCTGCAAACACAACAGTCCGGGAAAGGAAAAATGGGAGGTTACTGCCGACTGCTAATATTTCAGTACGAAGTACGAAGTGATTCTTTTTAATTGAAAAAGAAGTTCACCTTGGTGCAACCTTTACACGGTGCATCACATTGTACCCAAGTGAGGTCACTACCGGAGTCAATATCAAGGTCGAAGATCTTGGAAGAAGAACCAATGTTGAGGGTGACGGTGTAGTGCCTGCAGAGAAACAAAGTGATTATATTTTCATTGGATCTTATGATATTAATTCGAAAATAAGACAAGTAAACTTTTAGAAAACAATCGCCTATGTTGCTATTACTTAAAAGCCACTATGAATGATAGATAAGAAGTTACTTAGAGTGAAATTAAGCAAGAGATGGGTCCACTTTTTCATTGAGAGAAAGGAGAAGCGGCCCTTAAATGGGAGGCCCCTCGAGTAAAAGTACTTTGTAGTAGTAGATCAGAAATTGAAAAGTGATAGCCGTAAGACAAAATTCGACCCAAACGAAGACGGCTCTGAAAGTATTCAAGAAACTAGAAAAGAAAATGATATCAAAAGAACTGATGAGAATAAAAGATCATGCTGCGAATGCAACAATTTAAAATCTCCAGACTGGCGGAATGGGAGACAAAAAGGGAGGACGCAGGATCAGTAGCTCAACCAGAAACCTAAGACGGATAGATGAAGAATGATCCAAAAGATTAGGATATCGCAAGACAGAACTTAAATTCGGAAAATAAAAACCAATTAAAAAACCTAAAATCAGTTAAAGAATGTCAGCAAGATGATATAGCATATAGGAACATAACTTTTATAGTAAGATACATACCCAAGAGGATATACATTCCCTTGAAGCGGGAAAACAGCTGAGGAGCTAAGGCGATTAGCAGAAGTCGGGTGCGTCGGCTTATTAGAGTTACGGGGTTGATTGGCCGCGGAGGAACACGGTGGAAAAACAGGAGACAAGCCCAGAAAAAATATGATCATGAATGCGATTCCCTTGCTTTTGACACCCATCATGATAAAAGGAAATGATTGCTCTGAATCAGAGGAGGAAGGTGGGAGTAAAACGAAAAGGTTTGGATCAAAAGGGGAAATGAAAAATTGAAGAGGGAGGAAAATTTGCCAGCGGAAGTCTGAACTCTGAAGTGAAGAGCCCAATGGCGGGTCTGGTTAGGTGGCGCTGGTTTTGCTCGGGTGGCAAAGTCAAAGGGCAAGAACGCCCACGCATGGCCTTTTCCTCTCTCTTTCTCCTTTCCGCCCCCGAAAGAACGACCGCGTTTGGGACTCCGTTTGGACCTCGTTATTGACTAAACAAGGGTCAAACACTCAAAATTTGGATTTGGGGGTATTTGATTGAAAAAAAAATGATAAAATTTAATCAGTACCAGTACTACCCTGATTTTTATTATTGATTCTGATTTTTAATATAAAACCTAATTTGATTTTAATTTTAATCTTAAATATAAGATAATAATTTATTTTATCTCTCATATTTATCTATTTTTTTAAGGTAGTCCTTCTAATAATAGTAATTCTATCTAATAAATTTGATTAGCAAAGATATTTTAAGAAGAACAAGACATATTTATTACAAATAACTAACTTAACTTATTTTCTTAATCTACTCAAATTAGTCTACTAACTCTTGTATTTAGGACCGGAGATGGTATAAGAATTAATTGACTAATTTAAATATATTAGAAAAATTAGTTACTTAGTTATTTGTAATAAATATGTGTTTTTTTAAAATATTCTTGTTAATCAAAATGTATTAGTTAGAAATACTATTTGATGAAATATTTAATATGTCCAACTACTGCAAAAGTTACTTTAAAAAATGGATAAATATTAGAAACAAAATGAATTGAGATCTTATGTTTAGGACTAAATTAAAATTTAAACTAACTCTTATATTAAGGACCGGAAGAGGTAGTATTAAATTCCTACAAAACCAAATACTGGGCTTTAATTGTTAAAAAAAAACACTTTGTCTTTTTTATCTGTTTTTTTTATTTTACAAATCACTCCATCATTTTACTTTTTTTCTTTGACGAATCACTTTCTTTTTAATTATCCAGCAGCCGATGTTGAACTTTTAATTTGTATAATAAATTTGCTATATATACAGTATACGCACACATAATTGAATCATTATAAACATTTAACGAACACAATTGGTTTTCGTTTATATCATTGGACACTTATTATCAGTTTGATTCACATATAAGAATATAATGGTTAGGAATAGAGTGTAATAACATCAAGATTACTATGAATCTGTTTGACATGGTACAAAGAATATATAATCAAATTTATTATTTATATTTTATTAAATTACCATTAAAATAAACAGACATAAATACCAGCTCTTGCCTCCTCGCTCTTCATCTTCTTCCCATGCATCTGGGGGAATGGGCATTGATGGGAAAAAGTTCAACCCAAACAACAAATGCACTTAGATTATCCGCAATGGGCCATTCATGAATTGCACCAAAATGGCCCATGCAAAAACGAAAGCTTACACCCCCCCCCCTTTTCTTTTTTGCGGCTGCCTATTTCTGCGTTGATTTTTATATCTTCACATGCAAAGCTCAGAATGTATCCTTTTACCATAACCTCTTCGATTAGAACCGTTAGTATTATTATTCTCCATAATAAATCTTCAATAAGAGATTAATTTAACTTAATCTAGGCCCTAGCTCCATTCACGACCGTGCGGATATCGTCACTCTCTTCTCCGTCGCTGTATGCTTGACATGACCTCCATTCACAACCTTGCCAATGCCACTGCCACTGCCGGAAAAGAGTGTTGCAGAACAGAAGAAATCATCAATTCATCATGCTCAACCCACCCCCCAACGAACTCATCAAGCACAGCAGGGTATAAAGATATAACCACGATTATTTTCCACTCTTTAGATTAAAAATTAATTCTTCTAATTCAGTGCATAAAATGACAAGATGGTTATTACAAAAATCTGGCCAACTCGTGGTAGTGAATTGTTGTCCCTCAGTAATAACGTGTGGTCATAAACGGTATAGAATCTTAACTCTGATTTCAAGCGTGCTAGCCATTCAACTAAGGATTGTTTTCCCTCTGACTTTGTCGGCCTTTTGGCTAAGATCAAGTGCTCGGATTGTTTTCCCTCTTTGGATTAAACTTCACTATCAGGACCCTGTCGAAGAAGGCTGAAAACAGGGAACAAACACGGAGTTCGCGGCATTCGATTTTCGAGGTGGTGATCCTCATAAGCCTAGTCATAATGCAAGCCGAAGTAGCAAAATCCAAAGCAACAACAAGGGGAGGAAAATATCTGTACCACCTTCCCATTTCTTGTTCAAGAAAAAGCCGCCGCCACAAACAGAAGCGAGACCTGGAGCAGCAAGCCGATCATGTTCCCTAATTCGCGTGGGACGCTAAACACACAACACCACCCCAACCCAAAAAAAAAAAACCAATTGAGGAAAAGCTCGAATGCGCCCTTGAAAAGCTGTGTTATGGATGCGAGAAAAAGATCAAGATCATAACGAATGTGCTGATAGATACCGAGGGCGATTCCATCATGGGTTTTTTCTTCCAAAGAATCATAGCATAATAGAAATTAGAGACTTTACTAGTTTTTTTTCTCTCCCTGAAACAGGGGGAATAGTTCAACAGGAGGAAATGTTGACACTTTGGCAATAAATGTGAAACCTGGATGGACGAAAGGAACAACGATAACATTTGAAGGAAATGGAAACGATAAACCTGTTGCACATCATGAAGACAATTTTTATCGTCTCCGACATAAGATACGGATTGTTTAGAAGAGATGGTGAATTTGGAGCTGGGATTCCTCTTCTCAAGGCTGGCTTCACATTTTCAGTGCGCATGCTGCGTGGGGAAAAGATGAGTTTCACGGTGGGCGATAATCCCTGGCTACCGGACCATTGTCACTCGCCAAGGCATACCACTCTCCAGAGAATCAAGAAAGAGAGGAGACTTGAGAATTACATTTCTATTTGCTTTTCCTAAACTTACAGATGATCAAAGATCTGAAATTTTTGAGCATCTTACAGGATTCTTGTTGATCAACAGCTTCTCAGAACAACACCCCCCTCCCCCCCCCCGGGGGGGGGGGAGGTAGCACTGAGTTCTATGATGCTCAACTACCATTTATAATCTCACCAGAATGATCTTTCGTTAAGACACAACAATCAGAAGGCGTCTCAATTTCACAGAAAAATGCATGCACTCACATACACAAAATAATGAATGGTGTTCAATTTACTCTCATAGACACGAGATCAAATAAAGTTAAACTGCGCATTAAATTACAAGCAAGCCAGAGTGAAAGGTGTATCATCATTGCCGGCCAAGTTTCAAGGCAATTTAAACTTAAGACCATCCAAAAATGGCACGGATTATACCAAGTATACCGCCGCCAATCAAAGCCTTGAGCAACCTGAGCTTTGTATTAGTGTACGGAGGGTACCTCACTGAGGCATCTCCCACGAAACCGCGATACAAAACTGCTTTTTTGTGGCTAAAGGCTTCAAACGAGAACTTCCCATGGTATGAACCCATTCCGCTCTCCCCCACTCCTCCAAATGGCAAAGTATGGTTGACGAGCTGCATCAAGGCAAAAATGCCAAAAACGAAATTGGCACAGTAAATATGAATAACAAGAATCACTGAAATAGATATGGACAACTCATGCAGTCAAGGATAAGTTGTGAGAAGAGAGAAAATATTACATGCACGGCAGTGTCATTGACAACCAAACCCCCTGCAGATACGGTCATCACAAACTGCTCCCTGAGCTTCTTGTTGTTGGTAAATAAATATGCAGCGAGGGGTTTTGTTCCTGAATTAATCACATCGAAACTTTCTTCCAATTTATTGACCTGTTCCAAGCCATAAGGAAGGCGTTATAAGAGAGGAGGTTTACTAATGACCGCTTCGAAATTTGCGTACGCTCATTTCCAGGTCTGTATAATAGTTAGCCTCCCAAGTTCTGCTAATGTTTAAAAAAGAGTATGGTATATGAATCGTCTTATTACAGGTCAACTGAAATTTTCCCTTGACAACCATCGCAGAAAAGAGTTATGGCGTCTGTTCTGTCACTCTGAATAGTTAATTTTACCCTATCAAGAAAGAATTGATCGCCGACTCTTGATTTACATGAAGAAATTATTTCTATTGCAGCTTTCAAAACAATCCAAGATCATTTTCATATTATTCATATTACGTTATTGAAAGAAACAATCAAGTTAGTGACTTGATTATTACCGTGATAATGGGAAGTAAAGGACCAAATATCTCCTCCTTCATTATCAAAGAATTCCGAGGAGCATCTAATAAAATAGTGGGAGCAATCCTCCTGCCATTTAAAGGAAAGAAGTGTTGATATCAAGATCCGTAGCGCATTTCAATTCACTAAACCAGAATTTTTCAATAAGATAGACAGCAGAGAAAGCTTACAATTTGCTTTCATCCTTCTGTCCTCCATAAACAATCTTACCAGCGACCTTATCATCCTCCAACAGCTTTGTCAAGCGAGCAAAGTGATTCGAATTCACAATGCGGGACAAATCTTTTGATTCTAATGGGTTTTCTCCATAAAATTTCTCCAATTCAGTCTTTAGGGCATCAATCTAGAAAAAAAGAGGCACCAAACAACAAATAAACAAAGACATGGATTCAAATTCTGACTGTGCATCTAGGAGACTCCTTACCAACTTGGGGGCAAAGTCTTTTATTGTTAGAATGTAATCTGGCGAAATGCAGGCTTGTCCATTGTTGCAACCCCACTTGCCCACAATTATCCGTCTAGCAGCTACCTTGTAAATACAAATCAATTTGAGTTACATATAACATGAAAGGAAGTTCACGCAACAGCAAGTGAAAAGAAAAATGGCTCAGGCCATACTCGTAAATTGATATCTGAATCAACAACAACTGGAGATTTCCCTCCAAGCTCCAGAACAACCGGCGTAAGGTGTTTTGCAGCAGCAGCCATCACTATGCGTCCCACTCTTCCATTACCTACAAATAGAAGGATTATGCAATATTCTGGAGGCGTCTTATCACAGAATGACTTCTGTCATAAATTAATGAAACAGTGTAGAGAGAGAGAGAATAAGAGAAGAAAGTACAGTTTATTGAAGGATAAGATACCCTCAAGTCAGAAATGACAAGGCAACCTGAAAACAGGACTAAGAACGACATCCACACAAAACTTGTAAGTGGGAAAGGGCTGTCCAATCGCTTCCCATTTCCATATCAGATACAGTGCTCAGAGCACCAACGAGAAGTCGTATACATATTTTGTAAGAAGAAGGCTTGATGTATGTTTCGATCGAGAAGAACTAAGAGAGAAACCGGAAATGACTCATTGAAATTGAATTTATTTTAAATCAAGAGCTTTATACAACAAGGAAGGGGGACGATGGATTTTCAACAAACCTCCCAAATCCATCGACAGTCCTCCAACCCTCTTGTCTTTAAGCTCTATCGTGTCAAATCATAATGTCAGGTAACTAAGTGATCATATAATTAGATACTAATTATAACAACAGGTAACAGTGTGCAGCTACCAAATTTCTTTCATTTCACCATCCTTTTTGTGTTGGTAACAACCATCCCTTTTTCTCTTGTTGATGTTAAACTTTCAGATGATAGCCGAAAAGACAAATTTAAATGAGAAAAAGGAAAACAACTTCCAAAATCAACAAGGAATCAAAATAACGGCAATAAGATAAACCTGTGTAGAAAATTTTGTCCCACTTTTGCTGCAGCAGAGCAGATGTTTCATCGACTGCCCCCTCAACGACCTTTATAGATGCTTTATCCATGTACTCCTCTAGCAATTTTGCCATCAGCGATGATGTGGCCGGAGCAATTTCTGACGGTTTAAGCACCACCGCATTACCAGCTGCAATAGCTCCAATGACTGGATCAAGTGATAACACTGAAAGGACAGATATAGCAGTCAATAAGATCCTCATAAAAGATTCTTTTACAGAAAGAGCTTCGTGAAAAGCAAAAGCTGAAATGTCATCTCAGAAACACATTAAAAAAAAAAAGAAAAAGAAAAGAAAAGAAAAAACAGAGTCACAAATCAACGTACAAAATGGATAATTCCATGCCGAGATGATTAACACAACCCCCAGAGGTTCCGACACTATTTCTGCTGAAGAAGGAAAAGTAGCGATTGAAGTTTTGACCTGCATTTAAAGGAAGCTAGCGTAATAAGTCAAAAACCATGTCAAACAATCATGCAGCTAAACATCAGACTGTCCTAATCTGTGAAAAAACTACAGAAAATTACCTTTTCCGGCTTCATCCAATGTTTCAGTTCTTTCAGTGCAACTTTACATGAATTTTTCAGCATAGCAATCTGCGTGACACGTCAAATACTCAGTTAGAAGAGGACAGATTCCATTGTGATACATTATGCTGGTTGCATAAGACCTTTCATTCAACAAGTGAATATGAACAAGTTATTAGCCAAAATTCTAAATTTTCAGTTTCATGTGCTTGTTGGAAGCTCAAAGTTGGCTACCAGCCGAGCTAGCTGGAGATGCTTCGTTGAATAATCGGATTACATACTATATAACCAGTGGCGTCTTGATGCATAACTGACCTCGAAAGTGAACTCCTGATCAAGCTAAGAAATGCGCAACTACATAAACGACCACACACGCGGGAACACTCCAAACAAAAGCTAAAAAGGAAAAAGAGAAATTTCAACTAACGTTTACGGAGACTAATAACGAGATGCACGACTTGCACGTCAACAGAGATATCCTGTGAAAAATACTTCTAGAAATACTTCACTCATCGTAGCAATAAATTCAAGACCTGAAGCCACCTACCAGAGGCAATGTTGAAACATGAGAGAACCATAAGATTGGCCCACCCCAAAATGGAAGGCCGGGTGAACTTTTGGAGAGCGCCATTAATTCTCACACCTGCCACCCACATGGTAATATTTTTCATGGCTACCACCGAGTAGCCCATTTCACGAAAATAATTCTCCTAATTCCGTTACGACAGAAGCACACAGATGAATTTAGTGTCCCAGTGACAAGACGTGAGCATAAAAAATGGTGTTAAAAGGAATCGAACCCACTGTGAGATTTCTGATGGGGAAGCACAGCAGACAAATTCAAATAACATGCAACTAAAGCTGAACAAACATCTATAGCATGCTTTCCGTAAAATCGGACCATACATAATAAATGAACATATCAAGAATCCAAAAGCACGATTGAACAATTTTGACCAAAGAGAATTTCTAGCGATAACAAGTCATCACCAAATTTAGAAATTAGAACAGGAAAACCTGAAGAACGAGAGACTATTTAGAAAAAGGAAAATAGGGGGATGGGGGAAAAAAACAGATGAATGACTATCAAACATGGATAGGTTGTCATAAAGGAGACCTCGTAGGCGACGGTTTCAAGCGGGGGCTTGTAGAGATCGGAGCGGAGAGCCTCGATAATCTGTTGCTCACGATCATCGACCAACTTAGAAAGGGCCTTCAACTGCGAAACTCTCCACTCGTAGCTTCGCATCCTGCCAGAAGCGAAGGTGCCCCTCAGCTCCTCCACAAGCAAAGACGCTGCTTCTGGATCGAACACTTTCCTTGACTTCTCTGACGACATTATCAGCGACAGCAAACACAATCGGCCAGAAGCACAGAAAAAGAAAGAGGATTGCTTCGCTCTCCCACAATGCTAGAAAATTGAACTAGCGCTGATATAATAATGTCTCTGCAGGTTGAATTGGATTAGCTTCTCAACGGGGAAGGAAGTACGAAAACGCTACGATGGCAAACAAAGGCGTCGCGTCGTTATGGTCTATCGATCTCAGACAATCTCTGGCGTGAACCAATGATGGTTGGGGTTGACATTGATATAGGAAACTCCTCGTAGACCAGGACAATGAGAGTGTTTGTCACGCGATATATGTCGATAGAGCTTAGGTTGGTGAGGAGATTTGCTTGCTTGGGTGTACGAAATCTTCCCCAAATCAAAGCTGCTTTGTAAATAAGTGACACTAAAACTCACTACTTATAAAATTTTTACTTTTTATTTCAAATCAAAAAAATCCTTTTTTAAAGATTTTATGAGTAAAACAATAACTTGAATTCGAATGTATATGAAATCTTTCATAATATTAGTATTTTGTTTGTATAAAAACATATTAATGTCTTCTATCAAAAAAAAAATCTAAATAAGGAATTTTACAAATGTTTCAAAATAGCTTATTAGTATGAAACACGGAGGGAAAAAAATTCCCCATTACATATCAAAATAAGCATCATTAAATAAATTTGTGACACTAATATAGACCATTCCATTGTAATGACATAATTTTTTCAAGGAAAAAAATCTTCTAACCAAATAAAATATATTGGGGTGTTGATTCTAATGAAAAAAAATTAATTGCTTAAACATGAGATTTCAAGTTTAAATCCGTGTAAATGTTGAGTTTGATAATACTCACGTAAATACACAAAATGCATTTTTATATATAATTTTTCCAATTTTCGAAATCATCACCCGTGATTTACACAGATGTATTTTTACCTGAAATTAGTCTACAGGAAATTCCAAATGTGTTTCTGTGGAGCGCTTCCTAAATCAGAACAGTAACCATGATTTGCCAATCACCGTGATTCATACACAAGTGACGGCGTATTTCACGGGCAGTCTTCGATTTTAGGCCACAGGGTGTCGGTGTGATGTCATGCTGGTGTCAGAAATAATTTAAGAATTAAATATTCGCACGTGGAATATTGGCCTTCACGTCAGTAAAATATGTGTAAGTACATCTTCGTGAGTAGTTTTGTGCCCGCCAAATAAATAAACATGCTGTTTGGTCGACACAACCCAAGACACAGGAATAACTCTGATGGATGACTCAAATAAAGGCAGACGTCCCCATTCCACTTTCCAGCACAGGCCAACATTCCAATGATTCATAGAGAAACAGGTTTCCAGGATATGTTGGTGTTATTTTTATATGTAGTTTTGCACAAGTAATGTTCTTCTAAAACTGAGCCCAGCCGGGGCAGTCGCGTTAGCCTGCCTGTGCTTTTGAAAACCCCATTTTTCTTCTGTGAGGTATTAGAATAAATTTTATTAGAGATATTATCAAGTAGATATTTTTTTAACAGAAATTTTTATCTTAATTATTGTGAAAATTAGCTCATTCTGTTAGGTTTAACTTTTTTCCAAAGAAATAAGAATCCCATGGTTCTAGTACTGTGCACACACCAGCTTTGCTGTATTGGGTGGGCGGGGTTGTTGAACTCACAACTCTACCACCGGGCCAAGTTGGCCGGTGGTTAGGAGCTGTAACTTGTACGCGTCCGGCTACATAAGTCGCATATGATCCCACGGCTTCTAACTCGAACTCCAACCGAGGAAAGAGGACGAAAAGGAGGGAAAGGGTGGGAGGCGGGCGGGGTTCACACGATCGCAGACCGAAAAGCAGAAAAACCATCACGAGTGGGTGCCTAGAAGTCAACGGTTTCAAACTACCTCCATTTCCCCCTGCCAAATACTAAATTGGTAACCAGTTCTATAAGGATTGAACCCCCCACCTGCACCGCTTACTCCTCCTCTTTGCACAAGGTTAAATTTTAAGACATGGTTAATGAAATTTAATACTCCTCCGGTCCTTATTATAAGACCCCATTTGACTTTTTATTTGGTCCTAATTATAAGACCCCAATCCATTTTGTCTCTTATATTTATGCATTTTTTTCCAAGATAATCCTTCTAATAATGATAGTTTTAGCCAATATACTTAATTAGCAAGGATATTTTAGGAATGACAACACTTATTTATTATAAATAACTAACTTAACTTACTTTCTTAATCTTCTCAAATAAGTCAATTGGGTCTTATAATTAGGATCGGAGGAGTAATTTTTTCTATTTTGATATAACATGTTCAAGCATGAGAGAAATATGTGTACCACATTAACTCCTATAAAATTAAAGTTAAAAAATAGTAAATGCTAATAAACAAGCACAATAAATGAACATCTTGTATGGCCCAAATAAATGAACATCAATTGGCGGGGTTGGGCAGTCAACATGCATGGCATTCATCAGATATTTCATATATATCCAAGGAAAATGGGCCCTGCCAATAATCTTCACATGCCGCAATAGAAATTACTTTCTAGATATTTTTCTGATAGCGGATAGGACGCGTCACCAAACCTGACGAGTTGATGGCCCGGTTCTGAAAGTTATCAGCAGACTTGGGATTCTGGTTTGGCCGTGATTTTTAAAAAAAAAAAATGGATGAAGTTCATTTTTTGATTTTATCAGATATTATGTCCTTAATCTGCTTTTATTATAGGAACAAAGTTAGTTAGTGAATATAAGGGGTATTACCTGACAAACAGCAATTGATGTGGTTTTAAAATGATTGACGATTTCTTCTCAAGAAAATGACAATGGAAGAGGATGAGGTACAGTAAAATCCATATTAAGTTATATTATTTAAAAAGTCTTGTACAGGGGTTTATTCAATAAAATTTACACAAAAGTTATATAGTAGATCGCATTATTAAAAACTCCAAACAACATGGCTATTTTTCAAACTCTACGCGAGTCAGAATTTGTCTAGTTTTATATCAATAGAATTTATACAAAATATAAAATCAGAACACTGCACAGTGAAAAACGACCATCGGGAATACAGGACACAAGCCCCTCTTAATTAAACTAAACAGTAAACACACCCCCCCCACCAGTTTTTTTTTTTTTTTTTTTTAAAGGAAATGAATAGACACGGGCATGTGGTCTTGGATCTCCTCAGCCTAAGGCGGAAAGCCTCATCCATTGAGGGGGTGTTTGGTATTAAATAAAAATAATTTTAAAAAATATTTTTTTAAAAATCAAGATGAAATCCTTTGTATATATATTTATTTTGTGTAGTGTAAAGTTACTTTTAAAATTATAATTTAATTTTTATTCAAACTCCGCCTGAACCATATCTACCAATGGGGTATTACCTATTAGATTGTAACCTAAGTACCTAACCATGTTAAGAGAGAAACAACAATTAAAAGCATTTATTTATATTTTAAAATAAATTTTCCAAGGCCAATTCAGTGGAAAGAAATCAAATGTGACTGTGTGGCTTCTTTTTTTTCTCCTCTTTTTTCCTCCCTCAGGAGTGCGGATTGAGTGTCTGGATATGATGTCACGTCGCTAAGCGGCGCACACGCGCGTTAACAGGGGGAGGCAACTCGAATGACCATTTTACTGTTTTGTCAGATCATGCAACACCCTGCCCCTATGTTTTATCAATCTCAATCTGTTTTGCTCCGAACTCTAGCCTTAATCCACCAAGTATGTCAAGTCCAAGTTATAGGGGATAAATAACAAAGTCTGAGTACTGTGCCAACGAAGTTTGCCCAAGTGACTCGTGAATTACACTGACATCTAACCTGTTGGGCCATTTTTAAAACGAGGACCCCTCTAGCATAGCCAACTGATTTAAATTCTCACATTTAACGGTTGCCTCAAACCTTCCCATACGCGAAGATATATAATGGTGCCTAGGGACAAAAATAATACTCCCTCCGTTTCTTATTATAAGAGACATTTGATGCTTATGGCATGTTCTTATATATAAGAGACACTTAAAAGTTGTCTCTAGTTTTTTGTATTGATTTCCTATTTTGCCCATATTTATTTTGTCTCATACTCATACTCTCTCTCCCTCCCACTTCTCTTTCTTTTAATAATTTAATTGTTCTCTCTCATACTCTATCTCCTTATTAATAGGGGTATTGTTGGAAAAAACATTATACTTTTTACACATTAATTGTCCTCAACTAATTTTAACTGTTTTTTTGATCAACGTAATTTAGTTATTTGTTTCTTATAATAAAGAACGAAGGGAGTACTACTGTGTACTGACAATATCTCTCTAACTGTCTGTGATCCTCCAAGTCAAGCCTACCTCATGTCACACATATAGGTTGTAAATTCACATCGCTCTAGAGTCAATCCTAGGGATCTGCTTAATTTTCAAGGCTAAAATTTGCTATAAAACTACGCGGCTTATAAATAGCCCGAACTGGAGTACTGAAGGAAGCAAAACGGGAAGAGCGAAGAAAGCAGATAAATGAGAGGAGAAGAACAATTGAAACTATAGAAACTGACAAGAGGGAGAGGGAGAAAGAGGAAAAAACAAAACCTCTTGGATGAAGGCTTCGGTTTCGGGTTTAGAGAGATCGGAGCGAAGAGCTTGAACGATGTGGTGCTGGTTCTGATCAGCCAGAGTGATGAGAGCCTCCAACTGGGAAGCTCTCCACCGATAGCTCCGAGTCTTGCCGGAATCAAAGGCAGCTCTCAGTTGGCCCACCATCGCCGACGCCTCTTCCGAATCGAACACATAGTTCTTGCTCATCTTAGCCGCCCCCACGCACTCCGCCATGCTCAACTCTTGCGCCTGACCATCTAAATTAATAAACTGGCGGAACGGAGCACTGCATTGTGTTTTTTTATTGTTATTATAATTCCGATGGACAGGCCTTGTCTTTTGTTTTGGCATTTGACTACTTATTATTCCTCTACTCCGCAAACATCTGCGCGTATCGTATCCTCCGACTCCGATTCCCACATCAGCTTCCAAAGTCTCAGTCCAATAAAAGACCGTCATTGCCATCCCAAGTTTCATCCAAACACCCCCTCAATTATTGTTGGCAGCTACGGCGATGATTGTGACATTCTCTCCCTTTCTCTTCTAAGAAAATGTGCCTTCTCGTACGAATAATTTGAGCTGATGTAGACTGGGTATCAGTTTCTTATAGTTTTTGGATAACTGATTGTGACTTAATCAACAATTTATATTAATTATGTATATTACCAAAACCAGCCACTTTTTGCAAGTGTACGTCAAGCTTGAAATTATATCATGAATTATTGATTTTTGTGGATGCTGACTTCAAAAACTGCTTGGGTTTTCACGTTTAGCAGATTAAAAGTCATTTGCACAAGAGCTGTCATGCAGGTCATGCAACCATCAAAGACTGCATAAGCATTTTGCAGAATCAAAATGCATTTTCAGAGAATTCGAATGCTGCATGGTTCGATGGAATGAATAAGACAAGGCTGCTGCCGTTTTTCTGGACACTAAACTGGAGTGAGGCCTGACCAGAGGATTAAGTCATTTCTCCGCCATCAGAGGCCAGGTGAAGAGCGGTTCCATGTTTTCCCCCTCGCCTGAGTGCCTGCATGCTTATGCATATACCAAGAGTTACATGCTTATGCCTCAATATTTCAGGACGGATTTTTTATGACTTGAATTAGAAGTATTCAATAATAATCATATTGATCACATATCTTAAATCAATATGTAGTAAAATAATCAGAAATTTGATCATCCTTCACATCTCAATTAAATACAAAACGGGCCAATGTAAAATTTCATCAGTATGACCGTCACCGATTAAAACATTTAATCTGTCACTTCACCCAAAAAAAACATTTAATCTATCAATTTCTTTTGAAAAAACAACTTGTTCTTTGAGAAGTCATTCAGTAAACTGAGAATAATTTTAAGTTAAATTAACCAATTCTATTGTTTTTTGGTAACCAATTGTGTTTGATTTCTCACCTCTTTTTTTTTTTTTTTTTGTGATGATATCTCCCTTTGTATGTACGCGCAAAAACACCCACACCTCAAACCGACTTGGCCCAAGGGCAGAATCTGCGCGGGCTTTAATGAGTACCCCATGCATGGAGGCGCTGGCGCAGACCATATTTGGGAAAGCAACCTAAGCTCAGGCCCGTCACATTAGTTTTCATTAAAAACAGAACAGAACAATTGACGCGTGGCTTCGTGATAGGATGAAGGCGCGAAGGGGGAGGGCGATCAGAGACGTGGCAGGCTGGCAGAGCGCGCTCTCCGCGGCAGAAAGGACATCATCCATAAAAGAGGGAACATCCAATAAAGCTTCAGCGATCCTCCCAAATGGCTTAGCGTGTGTCCCTCACGCGTTCACTCTCTTTGCCTTCTCAACGGTCTCCAACTAAAATGGCTGCTCTCGCTTCTTCTCCTTTCATCATCCCCTGCCGCACCACACCCTCCTTCCCACTTTCTTCTTCCTCTTCTACCTCCCTCTCTTCTCTCAAATGCTTAACATCCTCTTCTCCCATTTCTCACCTCTTTTTTAATCAGGTTTCCTCTCTCTGAGTCTCTGTTCCCATTGTGTGTGTGTGTGTGTTAAAAAAAAAAAAAAACTAAGTACGAGTTTGCCACTGATTCCCTTGTGATTTTCAGGCTCAGCGAAGAGCACAGGTCCGTTTATCAAATGGAGGATATGGCACAGTGTCTGCGCCCAAATCATTCGCGTCTAATCCTGATCAGCTGAGGAGTGCAAGAGAAGACATTAGACAGCTGCTCAAGACTAAGTTCTGCCATCCAATTCTGGTAATGTTCAGTCCAGTTCGTGTGGGGATCAAACGCGAATTGCTTTCTATTTATAAATTTGAATTCGTATTTCGAGTCATTCCTATCGAGAAAGATTATCCCTGATGTTCTAATCGAATTTGCCTCTGTTCTGCCGCTTGCATTTTCATCTTAAGGAGACATTCTAGAAGATAAGGAGAAACCGATAAAGTAGGAATTGATAGCTCATTTCGTTTCTGGATTTTATCATCACATTTCCCCCTAAAATGTTACCACTAAATTCTTTAGAATCCAACAGAATAAGATATAAGTTTGGCTGCATAGTGACTAGAGCTTAGAAATTTATTTGTTTGTTTTATGATGTAGCGCTTTGCTGGGGCTTCAAGACAGGTTCTCCTAGTTCAAAACTTTCCTTTGTTTTACATCTGCAAATTTCGGTGTCATGTATGCCTGGCCTATACCGTGGGGAGATGGACCTTTTATTGTATTGATTCAAGCTCCGAACCCTGATGCTTCTTGATACACTTCAATCGCTTCCTTAGCACGTAATTTGAAGTCCGTACTCCTTTTTTCCCCCTTGATGTAGACTTTTGAGCTTAAGTCGCCAATATCTTCAGTGCGAAACTTAAAAAGAAAAAAAAAGGCTTTAGCTGTTGGTCAAGATATGATGACGATGGATAATGACCATAAGATCGCTGGTCCATCTAAGGGGATGTTTTTAAAAAACCTATTAATTGCTTGTCATTTCTCACTTAAGTTGCTTAATATGGAGAATAAGCATCAAAAGAGAAGTAACATGATTTCGTAGGTCAAGATATCACGCTCATTTGCACAAGATATTTTGGAATTTGGATGGACTATATGTATTTCCTGGGTGCATATAATTGGATCTTTGTCATGTGTAAGTTTTGGAGCATAGATGGAAGATTTTCATTCATTTCAATAGCGACTGTGATTTTATCTGATAGATCCGCTTGGGATGGCATGATGCTGGTACTTACAATAAAAGTATTGAGGAGTGGCCACAAAGAGGTGGAGCTAACGGGAGCTTAAGATTTGAAATTGAACTGAAACATGCAGCCAATGCCGGTATGATTATTTAAGAATGACTGTACTGTCTATATTTGGTTGATTGTCATATGGCCTGATGAACTGCTACTTCAGGGCTTGTTAATGCATTGAAACTTCTACAGCCAATCAAAGACAAGTACTCTGGTCTGACATATGCAGATTTATTTCAGCTGGCTGCTGCTACAGCTGTGGAGGTTGCCTTCAGTCGTTTTAATGTTTCAGGATTGACGATGGGCTTAAAAGATAGTGTCATTGACCACTTCCTTGGAAATTTCAGGAGGCGGGTGGACCAAAAATCCCTATGAAGTATGGAAGACTTGATGTCTCAGGACCTGAACAGTGTCCTGAAGAAGGCAGACTTCCTGGTAGGTTGATCACGTGCACGTTGGATGGTGATCTGAAAGAGAACTCTCTCCTTTGCTTTTCTATCAGTTCTAGTTGGATTAATTTATTTTTGCTATGATTTTGGAAATTGAAAACTCTAGTAAATAACGGAAAACAGAGCCATTCATTCATAAACCAATAAATTATAAAATGAATTTGGCCTTTTTTTTTTTTTCAATATAAGTTTAATACTATTCCTGTTCCCTTGGCTCTCTAGACTGCTTTTTGGGGGAATATTCAAGCAGATACCACGACCCGTCCTTTCTCTTTTTTCTGCTTTTTAAATTTTTGCGTTGCGATGCATATATAATTGGTTTGTGTCCTATGGTGAGTCATTCCTTGTTTTTCCAACATGCTAAACCACCTTACTTTAAGAACTATTCTGTGTCTAGATGCGGGCCCCCCCTCACCTGCTGATCATTTACGGCAAGTTTTTTACAGAATGGGTTTGAATGACAGGGTAACTTCAATTCTATTTGTTATTTTTGGACGCAAGCAATATGATTGTGATCTTGATTATCAAGTTGCTGGATCTGCAGGAAATAGTTGTACTATCTGGTGCCCACACACTGGGGCGGTCTCGACCACAGCGTAGTGGCTGGGGCAAGCCAGAGACCAAGTATACGGTATACTATCAGTCATTTTATCAGTCTAATATTCAGTGGTGTGATGCATGATGAATAATAAAGGTCAATGGCATCGGCACTAAAAATTGTTAACAGTAGGTGATGATGAGAGGCGGGGATACAGCCTCCTATATCGGTAACAGTAGGTTAGAAAGAGTAATGAGTTCAGTTCTTAAATGGCCTGCTTTGACGACACGAAGTTTTGGACTCGCTATACACAGACCTTTCATGTTAATAATTTTTTGGGGCCGTTTATATATTTATTCTGCTTATTAATGGACTTGGAATTAAACTTAAAATTTACTTTATAGTCTGAAGTTGAACTGCTATAGCTTTGCTGCGTCAACCAAATATATGTCACTGAGTATCGTGATCTGGGATGATAATTGGTTTTTGTCATTATCTGGTATACTTCCATGCTTGAAGTCTTGCTTCAATTTCTTGTTGAATAAGGAATCTTCATTTATGCTTCAACTTTGTTCTTTCTGCCCTTGAATAAATCGAGTCAGTCTCTAATGTCTATTTCTTCATATTTATCTGGTTTCTTGTGGAATTTTAAGAAATTGAACGCGTTAAGATAACTAACAATAATTTTGAAGTCCTTGTTCGTTTTCTCAACAGAAAGATGGACCAGGAGAACCTGGGGGGCAATCCTGGACAGTGCAATGGTTGAAGTTTGACAACTCTTACTTCAAGGTCAGGGACCTGCATATTCCGTTTTGTTTCTACGAGAGAGCGTTGGAGAGGAGGAAGTTGGTTGTGATACTCAATTTCCATTTTTTAACTGTTGTTTCTTCATATAGGACGTCAAAGAAAGAAAGGATGAAGAACTATTGGTCTTGCCAACCGATGCTGTTCTTTTTGAGGATCCGCCTTTTAAGGTGAAGTGATTGTTTTTATTGATCATGGCTGTCATGATTCAGCATTTAACTCTGAAAAATATGCAGGTCTATGCAGAGAAATATGCTGAAGATCAGGAAGCGTTCTTTAAAGATTATGCTGAAGCCCACGCCAAACTTAGCAATCTTGGAGCCAAATTTGATCCTCCGGAGGTCTGTTCATTTTGGGTTACTTTTTAGTGAATATTACTTGAACTTTAGATGAGTGGACTTGTGTATCCTACAATTGTTTCCCAAGCCTTGCTGAGGTGGAGATATCAGATAACTCTTGGTTCCTTTTTCTATTCGCTATCTGAGTCCAACCAACGACATAAATGATCAAGGTAGATGTCATAATAACAGATTCCTGTGGCATCATCTGGTTTACAGGGTATTGTCATCGATAGCGGTTCTCCAAAACCTGAGCCAGAGAAGTTTGAAGCAGC
Source organism: Neltuma alba (assembly GCF_004799145.2). Taxonomy (NCBI): domain Eukaryota; kingdom Viridiplantae; phylum Streptophyta; class Magnoliopsida; order Fabales; family Fabaceae; genus Neltuma; species Neltuma alba. The sequence goes on from NW_021633548.1 coordinate 28,529, forward strand.
GAAATACTCGACTGGAAAGGTTGTAATCTTGCATAACTCATCAAATTTGAATATTCGTTTGATTGATAGTTGTAGAAGGTTTAGGACTTCTTATTGTTATTAAAGTGGAAATTTTATATTTAAATATTGTTTTGTTATACTTATCCTTGTTTGTGGCGGGAATAAAAACAAGAAAAGATTTTTCTAGCGTCAGTGTCTTTTGGTACATCAAGAATAGTTTTCAAATCCAGTGATCTCACATGTAAAATTTGGAAGTCTTAATAAGGATTGAAGAATAGATTCAATAGTTTGCGTATTTGAATTGCAGAGAGAGCTGTCAGATGCTATGAAACAGAAGATTCGGGCCGAGTACCAGGCAGTTGGCGGGAGCCCAGATAAGCCTCTACAGTCTAACTATTTTCTAAATATCATGATTATCATTGCCGTTTTGGCATTTGTGACATCGCTGCTCGGAAACTAGTTGGATTCGCTTTCTTTGTTTTATTTTTAAAGGAAAAAAAAAAATCTCTATAATTGCACGTGTGTTAGTGTACATACAATCTTCTAACTTATTCCCGGGGAAAAGAAGTCTACTTGAATTAGTGTAAGAAAGCCGCCTTAGGTGTTTAAGGCATTAATTAATAAATTGATAAATAATATATAGATAAATACTGCGTTTTCGTTGAAACTGTGTCTGATTGCTGGTGTTTGGTGAACATGAAGAAGAAATTAGATGGTACGGTGTCGTCGAAGCTGTGGATCCATTTTTCATGCATCTCGAAATCTAATATTTTGTGTAGTTTGAAAATTGAAAGAGTAAGGATTTACGGCAACACGAATTGTTTGACTCGATTGACAGAAGGAGTACGGATTTAGTCTATGTATTTCATGTTTAAAGAATCGAATCTTCGACAGGTAAATCCCCCGAAGTGCCTAACCTTGCCCAAAAAGATCCTCGAGGGCCCGAGATTTAGTTGAGTCGTGTTTCTTATAAGTTGCTACAATTGTAGCTTTACGAGTGTTGAACTGAAAGAGATTTGATTTTTTTAAAAAAAAAATTTGGAGGGTGTTTTTCTTCCGATTCCCGTCAAAAATTTGTCGTGGGTGATGGTATTTACTATTCAGCGACGTGATATTGTAAAAGTTCAGGCTGTGAAGTGTCTGACATTTGAGATGGATTTTGAGTTTGTTATATCTCTTGATATCCGTGGAAAATGTACTTGTTTTCACGTATATCCGTAGTAGGATTCAGGACGCAAAAGGTATCGAAGTTGCATATTACAGCCGACGACGGTAATCGAGATAAATGACATTCATTTAACAAAATATCGTGCATGAGACCATTGCTTTCAGTTAAATCAAATGTACTAGATTCGGCACCTTTTTATTTTTTCTTGGTAAAAGATTCTGGACCTTTTCATGATTAAATATATGATAGGTGTGGCCATTGTATTGCACTAGGAAAAGAGTGCTCCTGTGGAGGAATGTTTCCTCCCTTGATTTTAATATTCCCTTAGAAGTTAAAACATCAGGCAAATAAAATAGTGCGCATCTCTGAGCAAAATTATTACTCTAATGATTGGCACCCCCATTTCACAGCAGCCCCCCTCTGCGCCGAATGATGAAGAGAGGCTCAGTCCAAAAATGATCATTCCTTTTTGATGATTATAATATTACACTAACCAATTCAACGGAGGTTGAATCTAACAGAAGGGACTAGTCCCTCATAACGTGGTAAATCAAGATTCGAATTTCTGTTGAGAGAGGTGAATTTCTGTTGAGAGAGGTGCTCACATTAGTGCCTGATAATATTTTGAATAGGATTACTTCTAATAGAAAAATACCTATACTTTAGCAAATATTACACTAGCCACGCAAGACTAACGTCTGAGGGCACACATGCCACATGTCCTTGTGATCTAGATTATTTAAGTAAGTAATTTATATCATTTATCTTTATACTTCATCCAAAATATCTTTTTTAAGCTATAGCATAAAACGTAAGCCATCAACATAAAATTGAAACCATGGTTAAAAAAAAAAATTAAAACAATGTTTCTAAATTTAATAACTAAGCGAAGCCGCCATTGGTTTGTAGCCGTCGGCCTTCATGCGTCCGAACAATAATACTTTGAAATTTGAAACATGCAAGCAAAACAAAGTAACAACGACGGTCAAAGTTCTGTGGAAGGACCCATAGATATGATATCTTTTACTTACTTGGGCATACATCTCATGGTCTTTTTTTTTCCTTAAACCAAAAAGAAAATTATAGTTTGATGCGTATGATTTCAGGTCATCGTGGTCAGTCGGACTTGAAAAACAAAAGGTTCGGACTTTGGATTCAAAGTTCAAACGTGTTCTACATGAGCCCATCACTTTCACTATTGGCCTCTGTTTCTACCGATTATCGGAAACAAATTGTAAGATGCAAACGAGGCCTCTTCGGCTGAGCTGCATCCCCCTCTCTGTAGCTACTTCTATAGGTCAAACTGCGTTATTTTTTTTTTAACACAAAAAAAACATCTTTAATAATTTTATCCGATTTTCCATTTTAATCGTGTATATCTAAGAAAATGTAATTAGGTCATTTTAATTTTAGATTTCTTCATTTCATTATTATCATCTATATTTCAGCAACCCAAACATTATGCGTTATTTTGATAATGTGATTCTACATAATCCAAGTCAATTATTCATTCAAACCACTTCAGCATAAAAATTTAATGTATACATACACACGTTATTTTATTATTTATTTTATCTCTTTCATAACATAAACAAAACACTGCTCCTTCATGTTCTTAATATAAGAGTTAGTTTGACTTTTAGTTTGATTCTAAATATATGACCCCAATTTACTGTCTTTCATATTTATTCATTTTTCTCAAAATAGTTCTTGTAATAGTTGTAATTATTGCACATATCGAAGATTTCATCAAATAATAGTTTTAACTAATATATTTGATCAACAATAATATTTTAAGGAAGACAACACTTATTTATTAAAAGTAGCTAGCTTAATTAATTTTTTTAATTTCTTGAAATTAGTCAACTCGCTGTTATATTAAAAAGTGGAGGTAGTACATATTTACAGTTCCAAAGGACCCATGACTGATTATATCGTCCAAATATGATACATTGATGACATTATTAGAGTTTAACAATATAGACAAATTTAGTTTCTTACATTAAAATAATGAAGATATCAATATATGATACAAAATTTATAAACTATTTATACGTCATGAATAATATAATTTATCTTAAACTCCATACGTTTTTAAAGCATAAAAATCAAACTAAAATTTGGAATTAAGCGAACGTAGTCCATAGATAAAATAAATACTCGGTAAAAATTACTTGCCCTATCCTGCATGTTGCCGTTGTCCAAATAAGAAAACTTCCAAGCCTCGTATATGATGCATCATCATCATCATCTGCTAGAGGAAGATCATCAGGAAAGAAGAACGAAAAATGTGTAGACTTTGCTTCCTAGCAATGGTTAATAAAATGGTTGCGTGGATTAGGAACCCGATTAAGTACTGGAGGTTTTGAAATTGCTTTGTCTATTTAAGGAGAGAAACAAAATACGTTAGCAATCCTGAGAGAAGAACTGGTTTTGCAGGGATCACAGAATAGAAAAATGGGTTGCGAACGTACGTGGCGTTACTTCTAAAAGCCCAACATAATGAAAGTCTCGAAGTGATTTAACGGTGAACGCCCAAAGAAGAAAAATGATGTGGTTATCAGAACAGAAAGCACTACTCAGATATGATATGCTTGGGATTTGCATATATATGGCTGCCATGTTACAACGCTCTACAAATTCAGCAACCTCTTGAGATGAAAATTACTTTATTTTTCCATTCACACAACCTCTAATTCTTTCATCTTGGATCTTGATCTCTCCCTAGGTTCCGGTGACGTCGCCTTCCGTTTGCTAATACTATTACAGTTATTATAGCTATTGTCGGTAGATATGCATTCTCCTTCGCAGGAATTGTCGGGTAGTTTCAGGAAGTAGGGTTGGAGCTTCTCCAAATCTGATAACTGAAGAGGCTTCAAGAGAAACTCCTCTGCTCCTCCTTCCAGGCACCTAATGATAACACAATATTTCACTTTATTTTGAATTTCCAGCCAACACCCATACTTGATGTATAGTTGATGCACTGCCTTTTCTATGAATTAATAAAATGCAGCTAAAATCACGGTGAACTTTTTTAAAGGTTAGTTAATCAGGTCCTTATTTTTCTATGAAGGTATTATCGTTGGATGAAAAGAAAGAAGAGACTGTTAAAAGAGAAATAATTAATAGTAATATCAATAATAACATTCTCACATGCTGATTCTTGAAGGCACGTTTTCTGATGACATAATGACGACGGGTATGTCTTTCCAAGGAGATCCCTGCAGGACACAGTAAGCAATATATAACATAAGATGGAAACCAAATTAAAGACAACAGAATATAAAAACTAAACAAAAGACGAGAGCAATCTTTGATTTTGAGTTAGAATTGAAATTATTCTTCTTGTTTTCTTTCGTCAATTTTTTTCGCGTCCCTAGTCTGTACTGAACTTGGGGCATTATATAATATATTTCACTTGAAAGAAAATGATGAGATGCTGTGGTGGAAGGTCAGAACTGATAAGAAACTTTGAAAGAGGAAAATGAAGATGGTGGTGTAGAATTGAATGAAACAAGAGCACTAGTACTTGTGGTGTTGTTATTCATGAATGATATATACACGATCACATGTTAAAGAGTAGAGAAAATATGGTAAAGAATAAGACCTTGAAAATATGGTAAAGAATAAGACCTTGAGCCGTTTAAGCAAATCATAACCGCTCATCCCAGGCATGCAGTAATCTGTCATGATCATATTCACTTTTGTACCCTGCATTTCACACACAATTTAACACTACTTGTTACTGTTTCGCATAATAACCATCCCCAGTACCACTACAAGGATACCCCTAGCTAGCTATACTACTACCACCACCCCTTTAAAACGTCACCTCCTATATCCTTTTCTAGAACCGAATT
>NW_021633549.1:0-40127 GCF_004799145.2 Neltuma alba
TTGTTTCCCTTGAGTTGTATGGTTGAAATTTCTGGTTCTCTTCCTTTTGGATGCTGGCCAAAATGTTTAATAAGTAAGGGGAAGTTTGGGTGTTGTTAAAACTTGCTAGAACACTTCAAAGTATGATAGATCCTAGTGATTACAAGTGGTTGTAGGTGTTTTTTGAAGTGTTTTCTTTGATGTTTCTCTTGAGGTTCATTTCGGCCAAAGCAAGAACTAGACCGTAGGATGAGTTATTCAATTTTTTTGGTGCTTCCATTGTGTTCAAAATGGAAAATAGTGTAGGATAAACCTAAAGAATAAAGGTTGGAAGCATTAAAGCTAAAGTTGTAATTTTTAGAAAATGAACCATAATGGTTCGGCCAAGCTGAAACTGAAAGAAGGTTTTATTTTGTTAAATCCAAGTAGATATTTAGAATTTACATGAAAAATCATGTAGGAATGACTCAAGAGGGAATTTTTAGGGTTCAGGGAAACCAAACTAAAATTTAAAGAAAAAAGGTGGAAGCTTTAAGGGACAAAGGTTGTCCTTAAGTTATGTTGTTGAGTTTTTTATGGAATAGTTGATGATTCTTGCTGCCCTTTTTATGGATTTCCATGTTAGGGTTTGCCATTTGTGGAAGCAAGAAAGAAGAACAAGAAAATCAGAGATTTGGATCAAGGTAGTAAGATTTAATTAACCTTAATGTTGAGTGTTGCATTGATTGCTATGCAATTTCATGTGTTCTTATGTGGTTGAGCTAAATAATGTTGATGATGATGATTGTGTAGCTATACTCCTTGCTTTAAGTGCCTTGGCTATTGTATGTTAGAGTACTACTGATCGATGTGCCAGACTGTCGCCTTTCAGATCGTCAAGAAAGAGAGTTGCACCAGATAAAATGCAGTATAGGATGCAACCAGTCGTTCTTCTCGAGGAGCTTGTTATTGGAAATCCTAGTCTAACTTGGTTTTCAAAAACATTGTAAAAAAAGGGGGTTTTAGTTGTTTTAAAAGTGGTGCAACAAATATAAAGTGCAGAAAGTTAACTGTTTTTTGGTATTTTAAATGAATGAAGAAATGTTTTGGATTAAAAGGGAATTATGGTTAAACAGTCTCTTGATGATGAAAGCTCAACTATCACTGCTCTTTAGAATGATTGGGAGTTTGGAAACCTCTAAGTCTAAGAAAACCCCAAGTAACCACTTGGGTCTAATGTCTTAATTAATGAAAACTCACTTTAATCAAAGTTAATTAACACCTCTTGAGACACTGTTGAAAACCACTTAGAGTGTAAATGAATGAATGATGCAAATGCCCTCTGAATGTCAATCAACAGCCATAGAATACCAAGCACATAGATTAATCAATAATAATCATGATGATCAAACTGAACACAAGGATTCAAACTGAAATATTAAATAGATTAATCAACATTAACATCATCCAATTCAAATACAATAGAATAGTCTAAACACAAGATTTACAATCATAAACCAAGTTTGATACAAGTGCAGAAAGTTCCTAAATCTAGAAAAATTCAGCACAGCATTAAACAAAGGTTTAGACTATAGAAAGAAAACTCCCCGATTAAGTCCTTGAGCTCAAGCTTTGTCTTCCATCACCAAAAGGCTAAGGGTTTAGCCTCTCATGCCTTCAAACCAAACGCAATCGCTCCAGGAATGAATAGCCATGGTTAAAGCTAAAAATAAGGTTGGAAAATAGAGAAGAAGGGTGTTGGAGTGATTTGATCGGTTTAGAAATAGAGAAAATGATGAAGAGATGAAGAAAAATGGAAGTTTTGGGTATAGGATCAATGGAGACTTGAGAGGAGATGATGGTGGCTCAACCTTGTGCAAATCTGCATAATGGAAGAGTCCTCTCTTGTGGTGGCTACCCTCCTTAGTATAGAAGCTCAAAAACCTATTCCAAAACGCACAGCTTCACTTAACGCACTCAGGTCGTGACCTTAGGAATGTAAGGTCGCGACTCAGGGGGGTCAGGTCGCGACCTGAGAGGTTCCATGTCGCAACCTGGGAAGACATAGAGCCCTCATCTTGACTTAGGTCCAAAACGCGTAGTTTCATTAAAAGGGCATCCAGGTCGCGACCTAAGTAGTCCATGTCGCGACCTGGGGAGGCAGAACACTCTTAACTTTTGTGTTTCGATCCTTGTAACATGTTGGCTCCATCCATACTCCATCATGATTCTTGGGTCCTTCTCCAATTGCCTGAAAATCACAACAAAGAGCTTTGTAAAGACCAACTGATTACAGATCAAGGCATAATTAATATTTAGAAGAGAAAAAATGACCCTTTTTACCCCTTAAACAGCAAAATGCAATGCATGACTCAATGTAATCAAATGGATATAAATGCATGCATAATGAGGGTAAAAGTGTTGTAAAACATTAGAAAACACTTGAGAAACCATATAAAGATTGGGTTCTATCACTCCCCCACACTTGAACCTTTATACTCTTGGACAAAGACTTGAATCATTCTAAAGAAAGTACAGCTACAATTAGAGAGGCTAGCATGTTCAAAAATGATCTCAAGAGCTAATCGATCAACCTCTTTTTAGGAACACAAGAATGATAACATGAACAATGCCAAGTAATCAGATACAAGGTGCAATTGACTCAAAACGCATGAACAACAGAGATTTTCTCACAAGATATAAGTGTTTGAATTGCTCATCTCTCCTCATTGGGGTTCTTTTCTCTCAAACATCCAAGCAGTAAAACATTCTACCATAAGCTTGTAATGACTCTAAAATCTCCACTACTATTCAGCATTCATGTAAAGAATCAGAGGACTTTTAAGGTTATAGTGATAAAAAGGCTACATGGAACAAAAAAGTGAAATCGAGTGTCAAGAATTAAAGAAATGTGAGTTAAATAACATCTATTTTTAGACAAGGAAGTTCAGATCCCAACCTTCTACCCACCAAGGGAATACTTTATTCAACTTTATTTTGTTGCTCTAGCTTATGAACATAGAAAGTATTTCTTTACTTTTCTGTTTTTTTTTTTACTTCTTTCTTCTTCTTCTTCTTCTTTTTTCAAACTTCTAAATAAAAGTAAAATTCCCAATTAAGACCCATGCAGATCAAGAAATTGTAATTGTCGAGACGGAATCAACTCAATTAACATCATTGTTCTAAACACTCGAAATGGTAAACAAAATAAAGGAAGTGCAGGCTCAAAAATGGTTAAGCAACGGATAAATAGTTGTGGGTAGTGTTTGGGTAGAAAGATGTAGAAAAGAATGCCTCCATCATATCCAAAATCATAAATGCACATGTAATTTTGACCAAGAGCTAAAACAAGTTCTAGAGAATGTAAACCACATGAATAATCACTCAATAAAGGATTAAGGCTCAAGAATATCCTTCCAACAAGGGTTTCACATCTCAATTGCTCATACAGGAAGTTTCAATCAATATGCACTAGTCACAAGGCATTACGACACTCATCACAAAAGCAACCCATAAGATGAGGATTAAAAAGATCAAAATAATTACTTAAGAACATACTTGAATCTCAAAAGTGACTATAAAGTCATTAGAAAAAATCATTTTCAAAATCAGTGTTCTTAAAAGCCCAAGGATGGCACAGTTTTCAAGAAAAACTGTTTGATGCAATGAGGGTATATTAAAAAGGCAAAGGTTTGCTTGAAAAAGATGCAAAGGTAGCTTAAAAAGGTTCCTCCTACACAGCAATGCAAAAAGCAAAGAGAAGGGAAGTGGTGCACAGTAAAAGAGTCCAGAGGTCGTGACCTAAAAACACAGAGAGCACCAAAATAGGAAGCGAGGCTGAGGTCGTGACCTGAAAACAGTGAGGTCGCGACCTAAACTCACAGAGAGCCCTCCCTTACCAAAATCACTCTTCGAGTCGTGACCTGAAGCAGCAAAGTCGCGACCTGAAATCACAGAAACTACCAACGAAAACTTTTCAAAGCTTGGCCAACATTTAACAAATAAAACCCTTTTCAGCAAGCATCAAATGATCCAATTCATAGCAATTCACCATCTACAATCAATTCAAAGCCAAATAATGATGATGAAAGATTGGATTTTCAAAAAAAGTTTTACTAAAATTTTTGCAACAACCACAGAAATGATGGAACAAAGCAAAATGAATTCCTCCCCCACACTTAGACTTGAAGTGTCTGCACTGTCAACGAAAAAGGGAAAAGAATAGCAGCAACCACAAAAGAAGAGGAAAGACAAACAGCCATTGTAGAAAAGCTAAAATACAAAAAAAAAGTTAAGCCTTCAGTTACAGACATCAAGGAAAAACAAAGACCAAAGAAAAACTAAAAAGAAAGCAAAGACTATTCTCAGTCTTCTGCTCTTCCTCTCTCTTCTTCACCAGTATCCCCTCTTGCCTGGACATCTCCTTCTCCCATCTCAGCATTAGTAGTAGCAACACCAGCACCAGTACTAGATGATTGCCTTAGACCCTCACTAAAATAACTAGTGGCAGGAATGGTGTTCTCCCAGAAACCCCGCTCATACTCACGGGGGAAATTGACCTTAATAGCCCTGGCCATCTCCAACATCAGGGGATCCAAAAACCTCTGCCTTCTGAATTCGTGAGACATGGAGATAGCTTTGTATGCATCGAACTCCTCACTTAGGTTTGTCACTTGATGACTAAGTTCGGTAATCTGATCATTCAAGGAGGCAAGGTTGAAACTAGAGCCACCCTCAGCTGCCTCCTCATTTGGACCTTCCCCAATCACCCTTTTTCCTCTCTTCCTCTCTCTGTTGGTTTTGGAGGCAGCATATCACCTGATCGTGATGAGGTCCAAGAGAGTGTCAGACTTACGCGCTGGTATGTCATATGCTACTCACAGATTGGTAATCAAGTGCGGAAACACCATAAGAGTTCAGACGTTGTTGACACAGTGATCAATCTGGTCCAGGGTAATAATAGGAATGTCAACCAGCTGCAAGGTCATCAGGAGATGTAGAAGGAGTGCACCCTTTTCAGAAACATCAGAAATATGGGCTGATGGCATTACGTTATAAACCATGAAGTTCAGCCAAATCTTGGCTTCATCATTTATGTGCTTGCACTCAAAGACTTTCCGCCCACTCTCCTTTATGGTCCACCCAGCTTCTTCTGTCCCGATGGTTTGGAAGACCTCTTCCCAAGGAACTTCAGTAAGTCTGATCTTCCATTATTGGTATTCGCAGACAGGAATATCGGGCAACTTGTAGAACTTCTCAACAGCCTCCCGTGTTAAAAACATTCACTCCCTCTGAAAGTGATTCCCCTATGTCCGTCCATGGCAGAGCAAGTGTAGAACTCTCTCACCAACGTCAGATTGGCCTTGTTCCTCTTCTTCATAAGTTCCTCAAAGCCCCTCTGTTTGGCAAGCTCATAAAAGTGGTACTGCTGCGTTTCTGGAAAATAATGCTCTTGAACTAGTTAAATAATATTTCCAACGCCCAGCAATATTCCACTCTACCAAAATCACAGCCCTAATGAAAACACGCTAACTACCCCTAAAACAAAACGCAGAAAACTAAACTAGGAAGAACAGAAAAACTGAAAATGAAGAGGGAAGATTAAACAGACCTTTAGAGAGTGGAAGGATGGAAGAACTAAACTTAAGGGTGGAGAGGAGGCTTGATTTCGCACTGCAGGAGGGGAATCTCAGAGTCAAGGCACTCAGAAATCAACAGAGACCGAAGAACTAAAGCAACTGAACGGTTGTAGAGGAAGCAACTGTTAAATAGGAGTTGAACAGTTATGACTTTGGAATGAATTTGAAAAGAAGCAGCTGTTGAAGAATCTATGATTGGAGGGTCACGACTTTAGAGAGAAACTGGAAGGCTGGAGGGTCATGACTGGAAGGAGAATGAAATGAACGTGAGAAGGAATGAAAAATTGAAAGGAGGGTTAAGTGTGGTTTTACAAAGGGAGGCTAGGGTTTTGGGTCCTTGCAGTGAATATAGCTTGAATAGGGGGCAGGTTTAAAGGGCAACATGGTAATTAGGGTGGAAATAAGTAAGGGTAAAGAGGTGAACTCGTAGAAAAATCCTGACTTTTCATGTCAGGTCGCGACATGAGGTATATGAGGTCGCAACTTCAGGAGCCAGAGGGGGATTTAGGGTTTCAGAAGACTCCATGTCGCGACCTGAAAACAGTGAGGTCACGACCTAAACTCACAGAGAGCCTTTACCCAGTTTCTTCCCCAAGTCGCGACCATATATATTGAAGTCGCGACTTAAACACACAGAGAGCTCCTAAAACATTAGAGTCACGACCTGTGTACACAAAGAGGCTCTGACACTCTAAACCCTGAAAAACTTCAAACCTAAGTCCCTAAACCAAAATCACTTACCAAAATGCCTACCATAATAACCCAACTCAGCAATCCATCATCAAATTCTTAACAATTCAAAACAAAACTCCTGGACCACAAAACCCAACAACCAAAACACAAAAGCACTTTTAAGAACTCCCTCCCCCACACACTCAAAGCAATGTCCATATTGCGGTACACCGTCACACCAAAGCACAAAGCCAAAACACAAAACAACAAAGGTGGAAGTTGTGAAGTTCAGTTCAAGACTGATGCACAACACGTCACCCTTTTAGAGAGAGGAAAAGAGCTAACCGTAAAGGTGGGTAAACTCAAGAATGCAAAGAAGTACATGGTGGTGACAGAATAGAAGCACAAATACAATCATATCAAACTTAAGGCTAGGGAGATTATTGAAAACAAACAAAACAATAGAATTTAAAACTACTTCTATTGAGGGCATCCCTTTCACAGTTTCCAAAAGTCACAGCAAGGTAATTTAAGCACAAGTAAGTTCATGTGAATAGTAGAAGTAAAGGAAAGGGACGACCTGGCCTTAAGAAGGCAGTGCGAGCTCTTCGTAGAGCTTGAGGAGGTATCCGTTGCACTAAAACATTTTGACTATGGCCTCCTCCTTGAGCTCTATCATCCTGAAGTTATGCACTTTCGTCACAATGTAGGGTCCATCCCAGCTCGTCTTGAACTTACCCTTCTTGAATTTGAATCAAGCTTGATATCTCAACACCTTGTCACCCTCCTTGAACTTCTTTCTTAAAATGTTGGCATCATGGACAAGCTTGGTTTTCTGCTTGTAGATGTCTGAGCTGTTATAGGCGTCTAACTGCATTTCTTCAAGTTCTTGAATTTGAAGGAGTTGGTTCATACCAGCTTTCTCCAAATCGGCATTGCAACTCTTTACTGCCCAGTATGATCAATGCTCCAACTCTACCGAAATGTGACAGGCCTTACCATAGATGATTCGATACGGAGACATACTGATTGGGGTCTTGTGGGCAGTGTGGTAGGCCCACAGTATCGTCTAGTCTCAAGCTCCAGTCCTTGTTGGAGGGCTTGACAATCCATTCCAAGATGTGTTTAATCTCTCTATTTGATACTTTAGCTAGACAATTGGTTTGAGGGTGATAAGGGGTAGACGCTCTGTGGGAAACCCCATACTTTGCCAACAAGTTATTGAGTAACTTGTTGCAGAAGTGGGTTCCCTGATCACTGATTAGCACTTTAGGTATGCCAAATCTATTGAAGATGGTGGACTTCAGAAATTTGGAAACTGTAAGTGCATCGTCGTTGCGTGTGGGGATGGCTTCTACCCACCTTGAGAGGTAATCTACAGCTAGGAGAATGTAGGTATAATCATGAGAGGGTGGAAAGGAACCCATAAAGTCTATTCCCCAAGCGTCGAAGATCTCACAGAACAAGATAGGTGATTGAGCTCAAGATATTATTATCTTTTCATTACTTTATCCATGATTTTGTGGTATTTTCTGGCCCTTTTCAATGATAATTGTGCTTAATTTAGATTAAGAGTCTTTACTTTAAGTTAGTGTCATTTTGAGGATTAAATTGTCATAATTGGTTGTTAATTGGATTCAATTGATTTCTAGGACAATTGATACTTCAATTTGTTGCTTTTTTATTGTAGGACACTAAAGATTGGGGCCAGAATTGGAGAACTCAAGGCAAAAGAAGCAGGAAAGGAACCTTTGCCTAAGTTCGCCGCGGCAAACTTCTTCCTTCACCGCAGCGAAACTCATCTGTTAAAGCAAGGCTCTCTGCCATGTTTCGCCGCGGCGAACCTCTCGAATCAACAAATCTTAGACCCAACCATTTCGGGAAATTTTGACCTACCCAACCCTAAGAACCGACCCATGCACGCAAGTTTCGGGTTAGAAACCCTATTTTGGGTATGATGAGATCAGACAATGATTATTCAGCCTCCACCAACGTATCTTTCATCCTCTTCTCTCATCTCCACCTCAGAAGCCCTAATCCCATTTCCATTTCTTCCATCTGCTGCTGCCATGGCTGAAGAACAATACCTAGTTAGAGTTGATTCAAGAGTTATGACGAGCTAAGCTTCTCAACTCTTGAATATGGAGCTAAGCTTCTCAACTCTTGAATATGGTGGAAGAAGCATGAGTTCCAAGAGCTTCAAAGGGGAGTTAGCTTCATCTATAAGTTCTAGTTCTTTATTTCTGAATTTCTAGGTCTAGGATTTGTAAATTTGGACTGAACTATGTTGATTATGGTTGTAATCAATTCTGGATGATCATTTTGTGTATTGGATTAGTTAATGTTGAATTTAAGCTTCAATATATGTGGTTACATACATGTTTCTATGCAACTCTTTTGATACTCTCTGTCTTGCATGGTAATGTGTGATTGTTGAGTTGATCTGGGCTTGCATTTAACCAAGTGCATTAATTAATCTTAATATACACACCAAGTGAGCTTAATAGGATCTTATGAAATGGGTGACATTGATTAAGATTCTAGACTTAAAGAGTTCTTTAAGGTTTTTCATTTAGAAAACTTGGTGATTTCTACTCCCAAGATTATTTTGAACTATGATTGCTTCAAAGCTGTATTCAAGAGATTACATATCATTAATTTCACTTCATTACTACTATCTTAGAAAAATCCAAAAACATAGTAACTTAGATCTGAATTAATTGCATTTAGTTTTGGCATTTCATTAATGGCTAAAAACACCAAAAACCCCCCCTTTTTCATTACTCTGCATAGCATTAGTCTAACCTAGACATCTACTTAAGGCTCCCAAAAGAGAACGACCCGAGTTAGCATTACTGCATAGCTTGGATAAATTTTTGAGCGAGAACCTCTAAGCGAACGATAACTAAGACTCTCTTTCAATAGGTTGCTGTGGCATTTCATTCCTTCTACTAACCCCCCCAACCGTTGGCATTTATCACATGTCTTACAAAAAGTGAATGCATCTTTAAATAAGGTGGGCCAGTAAAATCCTGCATCTAAAACCTTCCTAGCTATTTTTCTAGCACTAAAGTGCCCCCCACATAAGGTATTATGGCAAGCCTCCAGAATGGCTCGAGCCTCTACTTCCGGGATACATCGTCTAATCACTTGATTAGAACATAACCTCCATAAGTACGGTAGATCCCATATATAATAGAAAGCTTCGCTCCTAAGCTTTTGAACCTGAAAGGTGGTCAAGTGAGAAGGGATTAGACCAGTAGCAATATAGTTAACTAAGTGAGCAAACCATGGTTGAGAAATAGACAATGCACATAGAGATTGGTCAGGGAATAAATCACAGATAATATCATAATCGAGTACTCCCTTGGTTTCTAAAGGTAGTCTGCTCAGGTGGTCTGCCACATGGTTGACATTTCCAGCTCTGTCTTTTACTTCCACATCAAATTCTTGAAGCAATAACATCCACCTCAAGAGCCTTGGCTTCGATTGAGGTTTATGGAAGAGGTATTTCACTGCTGCGTGATCTGTAAACACAACCACTTTGGAATTTATTAGGTATGGTCTAAACTTATCAAGTGCAAAAATAATTGCAAACAATTCCTTCTCAGTAGTGGTATAGTTTTTCTGAGTTGTATCTAGAGTTTTAGAGGCATAAGCAATCACTTTAGAAACAGAATTTTCCCTTTGACCCAACATTGCCCCCACACTCAAGTTCGAAGCATCACAAGAAATTTCGAAAGGCAGATCCTGTTGGGAGAGGTCAAAATAGGAGGAGTAACTAATCTATTCCTCAATTCGTCAAAAGTAAGCTCACATGCATGGTCAAATTAAAACTCAACATCTTTTTGTAGCAGTTTAGAAAGAGGTAAAGCAATTTTACTAAAATCCTTCATGAACCTTCTATAAAACCCCACATGTCCTAGGAAAGACCTCAACTCTTTCAAGTTGGTTGGGTAGGGCAAAGAAGATATCACCTCTACCTTGGCTTTATCTACCTCAATTCCTTTTTCAGAGATTAAATGACCTAGCACGATGCCTTGATTAACCATGAAATGACATTTTTCATAATTCAAAACCAGCTTTTTCTCAATGCACCGTGCTAGAATTTGGTCAAGACTTTTCAAGCAGTCTTTAAAAGAATTTCCATAAACAGTAAAATCAACCATGAACACATCCATGCATTTTTCAATAAATTCAGCAAAAATGGATAGCATACAGCGTTTGAATGTGCTAGGAGCGTTGCAAAGACCAAAAGGCATTCTTTTGTAAGCATAAGTTCCAAAGGGACAAATGAAGGTGGTCTTGTCTTGGTCTCTAGGGTCTATAGGAATCTGGAAATATCTAGAGTACCCATCCAGGAAATAGTAGTGACTCTTCCCCGCTAACCATTCAAGCATTTGATCAATAAAGGGTAAGGGAAAATGGTCTTTCCTAGTGGAATCATTCAGCTTCCTATAATCAATACAAACTCTCAATGAGTTTTGCACCCTAGTTGGGATGAGTTCATTGTTTTCATTTTTAACTACTGTGATCCCACTCTTTTTCGGCACAACTTGTATCGGTGACACCCACTCGCTATCAGAAATAGCGTATATGATTCCAGCTCTTAGAAGTTTGTCTACTTCTTTCCTAACTACATCAGAAATTAGAGGATTTAACCTCCTTTGGCTTTGTTTAATTGGCTTGGAATCTTCAGTTAGTAAATTCCTATGGGTACAAATAGTAGAGTCAATTCCCTTAATGTCAGCTAATTGCCAAACTAATGCCTCCCTATTTCTTCTAAGAACTCCCATTAAACTAGTCTCTTCATGCTCAGTTAAAGAACTAGAAATAATGACAGGCAATTTATTCTCAGGCTCAAGATAACCATACTTGAGGTTGAGAGGTAAATCTTTTAGTTCCAAAGTCGGGGGTTGAACAATAGAGGGAATTAGAGTAGGAAAATCAATAGAATTAGAGAAACTCCCCTTTGTAGACCCTTTTGAAATGCACTCGCCAACTTCACTTGGATCGACTATGCTTGCTTCAGTCCTATTAGATTTTGCACCAAGCTCGAGTTGGTCTACAGAAGCAACAAACTTAGGTTGGTCCACCTCCATACCTACATCATTATTAGAGATTAGATCATTCAAAAATCATAAGGTATGGGGTGTAATTTTAGAATGTGTATGAGTAGCAGTTGAATCAAAAAGTGTCGGCCCTTTAACCAAAGTCTTCAAGACATGAGGTAGTGGAGCAATTGAAGTTTGAAGTTCAGTAGGTGAAACAGGTGAATCAGGTCGCGACCTCATATATCTAGGTCGCGACCTCACATCACAGAAGCTACCCTCTTGGAATGCCTGGGTTGAAGTCGCGACTTGAGAAACCTCAGGTCGTGACTTAACTTGACAGAGGCCACCTTCTTTACAGGCTTGGTAGGAAGTCGAGACCTCGAAATACTCAGGTCATGACCTCACATCACAGAGGCGCATTTTCTCAGATTTTGCTCCACTCTTAGCACCGGCCACATCTTGAATACCTACATTATTAGCTAACAAACCCTTTCCAAGGCCAACATCAGTTGTAAACGCAGAAATGGAGTCAAAACTTGATAGAAAGGAAAAGTCTTGAGAAATGGAAAGCATGCTATCAATTTCTAGGGAATTAATGCATAGCGCTTCATCTCCACAAGAACTAGAAAATGAATAAACAGAAGAGAGGGAATTAAAATATTCACCATATGCACTCAAAGATGAATCAAGCTCATAGGATTCATGTGATGATGCAGCAGAAGAATCAATCAATTTAGGTGAACTCATGTCATAACTATCATGCATATGCATCTCATACTCATCCCTAGCTTGCTCAACAGCTAAATCAATAGCATTTAAACCCATAAATACAGAATTGTCAAAGGGATAACGCATGGCTTCATTCATATTAAAAGTTACAACATGGTCTCCTACTTCCATTGTTATACAGCTGTGTTTCATGCTTATGATAGTCTTGGAAGTTTGCAGGAAAGGTCTTCCCAAAATCAAAGTGCTTTCATTTGCAAGTTCATTTGACATGTCCAAAACATAGAAATCAGCAGGGAATACTAAATCCTTGACTTGGACTACACTTGTGTCTTTTATCCCATTAATCCCTAGAGCCAAATAAACCGACCAAGGCATGACATTTATGGCAGCACCTAGATCTAACAATGCTCCCTTAATGTGAACCTTTCCTATAGTACAGGGGATGGTGTAAGACCCAGGATCTTGGCACTTAACCGATAGTTCAGCTTTGAATAAGGATGACACATTAGCACTCACCTGAATTCTCTCAAAGGGCCTAAGCCTTTGCTTGTCATTACACAGTTCCTTTACTAATTTAAAGTATTTAGGATTCCCTCTTAAGAATTGAATTATGGGCACATTAATTTCTAGTTTGTTAAATAATGTGTAAGCATCAGTACCAAACTCAGCATCAAACTTTTTCTTACCAGAGAAATAGGCTTTAGGAAAAGGAAGGTCTTTAGCGCATACCTCCTTACCTAAAGGCTTAGAGGCTCCTTATGCACTATTTTCTGCTTTGTCTTCCTAGTGTTTGCCCTTGTAAGCTGAGCTATCCACAGTGCTTTCATCTTCTGACACAGCTTTTGGAGGTGCTTCTTCTTGTACTTAAGTTGACTTCTCTTCTGGTTCAGTTTGTGTTCTTTCCTTTATCATGAGCTCTTCTTCCTTAGAGCTCTCAGATTTACCAAGCCTCATTGGGGAAAGTGGAGGACTTTCATCATCTTGATTAGCTTTAGTCATATCGACCCTATCACCCTAGAAGTGAACCCTTTTACCACTTCTTAAAGTAATGGCGTTAAGGCCCTTTGGGTTGATCACACTGTATTGGAGGGAATACTTCGTCCACTTTTGGCTTGTATGTCATTGATCGCATTAGACAATTGGGTCAAATGACTAGTGACATCAGTATTTTTCAGAGTGAGTTCCTCCAATTTCTTATGAACATTTGCATTGTCCTTTTGCATTCCTTACAATATAGTGGTTATGGAGACAAACCTTTCATTACCCTCTTTCATTCGCCCTTCGATGTTTGTCATCTGAGCAGCCATGCTCTTTAAAAGCTGAGAAGTGTCATCCCGTCTTGGCGGTGGTTGAGATGCCATGGTGTTAGGTGGAGTTGTCACTACAGCTCTTGAAGGATCTTGAAAAGTACTTGAGGAAGCCCCGGCATTACGGAATTGATTGCCTTAGAATTGATTTGGTCTATTTGCTCCCATACCCCATCTAAGGTTCGGGTGATCGCTCCAACCGGGGTTGTATGTATTTGAGTAGGGGTCCCTTTTCTGATATTGCCCCTCTCTTCCTTGGTACATGGCATTCGCTTCTTCAACTGGCCCAGGGCAATCATGAGTAGTATGCATTGGTGAACTACAAAATTCACAACTTGCAGCTACTAGTGCAAGGGATTGATTCTTGTTGGAATGGAGACTCTCAATAGTATTGGCAAGTTTAGACATGTCTTGTACTAACTTGACCAAGAGGGGGTCTCTTTCAGATTTGTGGGCCCTTGAATCTCTTGCGCTCACATGTTGTCTATTAAGAGAAAAGGTCCTTATTAACTCCCATGCAGCCCTTGGTTCCATATTTTCCACAGACCCATTAGCAGCGGCATCCAAGACTTGTGCATCATATGTCAACAACCCATTATAGAAATATTGTACCAAGTGCTCCTCAAGAATCTAATGGTTGGGGCACCGAGTAAGCATCTCTTGAAATCTGCTCTAAAATTCAAAGAATGTCTCGAATGGCTCTTGCTTAGCTGCTAAAATTTCCTTACAGGCGGTTGAAATCTTTGTGGAGGGGAAATACTTATCCAAGAATGCTTTCTTCAAACTGGTCCATGACTCATAAGCATTGTGCACATAGAGCGGCAGGTTCATGTACCATTCTTTAGCTTTGGCCTCCGAAGATAAGTGAAAAACCTTCCACATAACATCATTAATACTTGCTCCTACTAGCTTCATAGACAAACACTGCATATAAAGAGTCTGGAGGTGCAAGTATGGGTTTTCTCCCGCAAGACCATGGAACTTAGGCAATGAGTGGATCAATTGACCTTTAATTTCAAAATCTGCATTAAAAGTAGGAAAAACACTAGGCATAGGTTCAAAGTTTCCATCAGATTGAGTTAGTTCCTTAATGGTTCTACCCCTAGGTTGTTCATTAATCCTATTCTAGCCATTATTTTCTCCTTGCCCTTCATTACCACCATTATTAGGTCTATTATGATTACCATTCCCATTCCCACTGTTTTGACCATTAGGAGGTACTTCAGCCATGATTTCTTCTTCTACTTCATCACTTTCACTAGATGAATGGGCTAGGTCTCATAAAATAGGTGGGCTACGAGATACGGTAGGCCTACCTCTCTTGCCTCTATGTGCTCTAGGCATGCACAATTACTCAAAAAACAATTCAAGCACGGAAAGAGTTCAAGAAAGAGGTAGGTTCAAAACTGTATATTTACCAAGTGTAAAGTTGCAAATTGAAGCAAAATCAATGATTTCAACTAGTGCTCAGTGAGTTTGAGGTGTATGAAGTGCTATACACTCTCAAAGTATGTGCAAAAAGCAAGGTTATACAAAAAGAGTAAGTCTGGACACTCAGAAAATTTTCACTGGAAAAACAAATCAGGTCACGACTTGGGTAATCCAGGTCACGACTTCAATGCATAGAAAGCAACCCTGAAAGAAGAGGGAATTGATGTCGTGACTCAAACAGATCGAGAGTAACACTGGAAAACAAAAGGCTGAGGTCGTGACAAGACACAATTCAGGTTGCAACTTAATCACTGAGGTCGCGACTCCAAAGATATGAGGTCGCGACGCAAAGTGACAGAGAGCTATTTTCGTAAAACCTTTGAAAACAATCACTAAGTATTTCAACCAGATGCTGAACAAACTATGCACAGAGTTTAAAATTTCAAGCAGTTGGGTAAAACACTCAGGATCAAGCTAGACAAAAATGCAAAATGCTGTGCAAGAATGCAAATGCAAATGTATGGAAAAACAAGATATTTGGTTCTATTTATCAAAAATTTTAATGCTATGAAATGCAATATTTAAGTTCACAAACTAAAACTCCACGAGAATCGACCCAAATCACAATGGTCAAGAAAACCAATTACTAGGGAACCAATTTAATGGCTCCCCGACAACGGTGCCATTGATCGATGTGCCGGACTGTCACCTTCCGGATCGTCAAGAAAGAGAGTTGCACCAGATAAAATGTAGTATAGGATGCAACTAGTCATTCTTCTCAAGGAGATTGTTATTGGAAATCCTTGTCTAACTTGGTTTTCAAAAACATTGTAAAAAAGGGGGGTTTTAGTTGTTTTAAAAGTGGTGCAGCAAATGTAAAGTGCAAAGTTAACTGTTTTTGGTATTTTAAATGAATGAAGAAATGTTTTGGATTAAAAGGGAATTATGATTAAACAGTCTCTTGATGATGAAAGCTCAGCTATCACTGCTCTTTAGAATGATTAGGAGTATGGAAAACCTCTAAGTCTGAAGAAAACCCCAAGTAATCACTTGGGTCCAATGTCTTAATTAATGAAAACTCACTTTAATCAAAGTTAATTAACACCTCTTAAGACACTGCTTAAAACCACTTAGAGTGTAAATGAATGAATGATGCAAATGCCCTCTGAATGTCAATCGACAGCCACAGAATACCAAGCACACAGATTAATCAACAATAATCACTGATAATCAAACTGAACACAAGGATTCAAATTGAAATATTAAATAGATTAATCAACATTAACGTCATCCAATCCAAATACAATAGAATAGTCTAAACACAAGATTTACAATCATAAGCCAAGTTTGATACAAGTGCAGTGTCACATCCAACAATTGGGTAATTAGGAATAAGGAATATTCCTAAATAATTAAGGGTAAAAAATGACAAGGAGAGATAGAAGAATTTTTTATGGAAGCTTTAAGGAGCAAGAGTCATTTATGATTTGTGTTATTGCTTTTTCTTGGTTGGTTAATGATTCTTGCTGCCCTTTTTGATGGATTGCATTACTAGGGTTTGATATTTGTGAAGGAAAAGAAGAGAAAGAAGGAAGGCTCAAGCTTTTGGAGCAAGGTAGCAAGTTGAACCTAACTACTAACATTAACTTAGCATTATTGATTATTGCATGATTACTTGGTATTATGTGGTTGAACTTTCTTGATTGTGATGTGGCTGCCATTTGCACTTTCTTGCTTTGGCCTTTGCATGATTGAGTTTGCCAAATGATAAGCATGCTAGTTCACTAATAGTAGTTAATGTAGTTATGCATGTTGATGATGCTTGTTGATGATATAGTTGGTTAATTTGCTATTGGGATTTCAATGAAATCTCATTCCCCAAATGCAATCTAACATTTTAGGACTTGAAACATCCAAGGGCAAGCTGCAGATTGAGGGTTAAAAGTATGGTATCATACCATAACAATTCGTGGACTTTTTGGTTATGTATATATTAAGCTAACAGTGCTGTAAACTCATTGACCCTGCCACGTTTAAGCAACTTTTTGATTAAGGTGCTGAATGCTTTTTATCATGAAATTTGTCATGTTTGTAGATCACGTTCTAAGCTTCATTTTGATAGCTAACACGTTAAAAATAGCCAAGTATACGATTTTTAATGATTTTTCAAAGTTAAAGGTCAGAATCTGGAAAAAAGGGTTTTTGGCAAATGGACAGTGTTAAATTTCACAAAAACCTGATGCTTTTTCCTAAGGAATTGGATCACAAGATTATTTTTCCTTGAAAGAGCACTTAAGGAGCTTTAAATATAATTTTGAACCACCCTATTTGGATTTTTGTGGAATAAGTTATGAATTTTTTAAGTTGGGCCAGAAAAAACTGGATTTTTACCCGATGAACAGTAAAAATTCGGAATTTAGCATTTTTTTAAGGTAAAAAGTGAGCCCAAGACCATCCAATGTGGTCTAAAATTATTTTAAAAGGGAACCTAAGTTGATAAAATAGTAAGGTGTGACATGCAGAAAGTTCCTAAATCTAGAAAAATTCAGCACAGCATTAAACAAAGGTTTAGACTATAGAAAGAAAACTCCCCGATTAAGTCCTTGAGCTCAAGCTTTGTCTTCCATCACCAAGAGGCGTTTAGCCTCTCATGCCTTTAAACCAACCGCAATCACTCCAGGAATGAATAGCCATGGTTAAAGCTAAAAATAATGTTGGAAAAATGGAGAAGAAATGTGTTAGAGTGGTTTGATCAGTTTAGAAATACAGAAAATGATGAAGAGATGAAGAAAAATGGAAGTTTTGGGTATAGGATCAATAGAGACTTGAGAGGAGATGATGGTGGCTCAACCTTGTGTAAATCTGCAGAATAGAAGAGTCCTCTCTCTTGGTGGCTGCCCTCCTTAGGTATAGAAGCTCAGAAACCTATTCCAAAATGCACAGCTTCACTTAACGCACTCAGGTCGCAACCTCAGGAATGTAAGGTCGCGACTCAGGGGGGTCAGGTCGTGACCTGAGAGGTTCCATGTCACGACCTGGGAAGATAGAGAACTCTCATCTTGACTTAGGTCCAAAACACGTAGTTTCATTAAAAGGTCATCCAGGTCGCGACCTAAGTAGTCCATGTCGCGACTTGGGGAGGCAGAACACTCCCAACTTTTGTGTTTCGGTCCTTGTAACATTTTGGCTCCATCTATGCTCCTTCATGATTCTTGGGTCCTTCTCTAATTGCCTAAAAATCACAACAAAGAGATTTGTAAAGACCAACTGATTACAGATCAAGGCAATTAACATTTAGAAGAGAAAAAAATGACCCTTTTTATCGCTTAAATAGCAAAATGCAATGCATGACTCAATATAATCAAATGGATATAAATGCATGCATAATGAGGGTACAAGTGTTGCAAAACATTAGAAAACACTTTAGACAACCATATAAAGATTGGGTTCTATCACTCCCCCACACTTGAACCTTTGTACTCCTGGACAAAGACTTGAATCATTCTAAAGAAAGTACAGTTACAATTAGAGAGACTAGCATGTTCAAAAATGATCTCAAGAGCTAATCAATCAACCTCTTTTTAGGAACACAAGAATGATAACATGAACAATGCCAAGTAATCAGATACAGGTTGCAATTGACTCAAAATGCACGAACAACAGAGATTTGCTCACAAGATATAAGTGTTTGAATTGCTCATTTCTCCTCATTGGGGTTCTTTTCTCTCAAACATCCAAGCAGCAAACATTCTACCATAAGCTTATAATGACTCTAAAATCTCCACTACTATTCAGCATTCAAGTAAAGAATGAAGAGGACTTTTAAGTTACAATTGTCAATCCCCCTCTTCCTCTTGCTTTCTCTTTCTTAATTAACTAATTCTAAAAGAAATTAATCACCAAAAGTGAAAATCCTCTCCATTTGAGGTGTGACACTTGGCAATTTCAAATCCTCTCCATTAGGGGCTTGACACATGGCAAAATGTGAGCCATTTAAAGTGCAAGGTTGTAGTCTTCACTTTATCGGTACACTTTTACTCTGGCTTTAATTTCTTTTCTATAATTACAGTACTCTGGCCTCTGTAATTATTTTCTATCAAATCCATAATTTATTCTTCTCATTTTTATCTTCCCAAATTACCCTCTTTGTCTCAAAATCAATTTCCCAATAATTAAATAAAAAGAAAACTAATTTCCTTCTCTTTAGTGTTTTTTCCACTTTTTCAAGGAATTGGGAACAATCTTGGATATTTGAGGGAAAATTTTTAATCCCAATATCTCTTATAATTTCTTGGGGCATTATAGGAATTTTCTTGGAATTTTTCTTGCCTTAAATACATTTATTTGGAAATTTCCAAATAAAAGCCCTCAAATTGGCCTAAATTACCCTTAAATTCCTTTGTAATTTCTCTAAGGGTAATTCAGTCATAAAACCAATTATATAATCTCATTTAATTCTCAAAGAATATTATCCTTATTTTTCCTTAATTTCCTAAGGCTTGGAAATATTTTTCCATAATTACCCTTGACTAATTTTTCCTTAATTAGTTAAATTTTCATAATTGACTTGGAAAATCATAATAAATATTTTCCACTAAATTCTTCTATTTCTCCTTATGATTTTTGGCCCTTAATTATCTAGGAATATTCCTTATTCTTAATTATCCTACTGTCGGATGTGACATTTCTCCCCACCTAAATAAATTTCGTTCTCGAAATCTAAAGCATACCTTAATAGGAAAGTTCGGGGTACTTTTCCTTCATTTCAGTTTCCATCTCCCATGTTACTGCTTCAGAGAAATGACCTTTCCAGGCTACTTTAACTAGTAGAATTTGATTGTTCTTTAGCTGCTTGACCTTTTGATCAATGATTCGCTCTGGTCTGACCTCAAAAGACAAGTTGTCTTAGAGCACAATGTCATCGTAACTTATGACATGTGTTGGGTCTAGATGGTACTTCTTCAATTGGGAGACATGGAACACATCATGAATTTGACTTAAGTTTGGGGGAAGGGCCAACTGGTACACTACTAGTCCAGCTTTAGACAAAATCTGAAATGGTCCAATATACTTTGAACTTAACTTCTAGTCTTTAGGGATCGACTGACTCCCAATGTTGGTGACACTTTGCTTACTAACTTCTAACTCTAATGGTCTCCTCTAGTGTCTGCATAGTTCTTCTGTCTACTTTGAACTCTTAGAAGTCTTTGCTGAACTTTAACTTGCTAGGAAGCCTGATCCACTATAACAGGACCATACATACTTCTTTCACTGAGTTCTGTTTGGCATAAGGGGGATCTACACTTCCTCCCAAAGAGTGCTTTGTATAGCACTATTCAGATACTTAATTGGAGCTTTCATCTTAAGCAAATTTGGCTAACAATAAGTACATATCCTAGTTACTACTGAAATCAAGCACAGATACGAATAGCATATCTTCTAATGTCTGTATTATTCGCTGTGTCTGCCTATCTGTCTGTGGATGGTAGGTGGTACTGAATCTGAGAGTAGTGTCTATTTCTTTCTATAAGGACCTCTAAAACTTCGAGTACATCTCGGGTCCCGGTTCAAAACAATACTACTGGGGACACTAAGTAGCCTAACAATTTCCTACCAAAATGGCTAACATTTCTGGCTTTTACACCCTCTTACATTACTTCCCAGAGGTTACCTATTATGAGGCTACTCATGCCTAAGCACGCTTAACTGAATAGTACTGACAGGAATTTGAGACACTGATTCTGATAGGCTTAACCCTAGTACTCTGCTGTCTTAGTTCCTTCTTGACTCTAGCCTCATCTCAAGGATCTGCCCACCAATACTCAGTCTATCACTGTATCACATAGGGTTCTTCTTGTATTTAGAGCTAGCTTGAATGTCTCTTTTTCAGGTCTTATGGCTCTAATTCTTCTAACTTTGGCTTTTCTTTGTTAATCAAAAGGAAATTGAACCCAGCCTAATCAATGATGAGGTTATTTGGAAGGAGGTCATGGGTACTCTCTCAGTACTAGGTTACAACCGAAGGAGGTTTCCACATCCTTAACTTATCCCTGGTCCTCATCTTCCCAAAGAGGTACTGATCTCTAGGAGACTTAGACCATAGGACTAAGTAAAGTCACCTAAATGGTTGGTTAGGGAGGGGGTGAGATTCGAGAGAATCTCAGTAGCAAACAATACCATATTAATCATGCTAGATGGATGCTAATGCACTACACGTAACTTGTTTATTCTCTTGTTAATTAGTGACATATTAGCATGCTCAAAGCTAACTTCTTGATGCATGGCCGTGGAGACATAATCGACTCATCATGAATAGCAATTACAGCAGCTAAAACATGTCACAATAACATTCAATAGCATGTACACAGCAACACACAAGCATACAACATCAAGCAATGACAATAGGTAAGTTCACTACCTTGCACCTCAAGCTTTCCTCTTACTTTTCCTTTGACTCCCTTGACTTTCCAACCATGTGGGCATTCAATCAGCATCACCAAACATCCTCTTGAATGTTCCAAAGGTCCTAAACATAACCACAATGATCATACAATCTATTAGAACCACTAGATTACATAATATTCAAGACTAGCTCTCTTGAACCCCAACCCTTTCTCTTGGTTTTAGGGTTTTCTTTCTAGCTTTTCTAACATAAATCTCATCATTTTCCTTCCTCAAGATCCATTTCTTGTCAATTAGGACCACTTTAGATGGCCTTAGATTCAAGAAGATCAAATCTGAAAATTTTGCTTCGAGGGTACTGTTCACACAGAAATTCCAAAATTTTTGCTCAACTTTGAAAATTCATAATTTATTCTAAAAAAATCAAAACTGAGTGGTTCTAAGTCTCACTAAAGTATCCTTAAGTTCTCTTTGAAGGAAAAATAGTTTTAAGAACCAATTCTACTCTGACCAGTACCATAATTGTACGGAATTTGACACTCTTCTAAAGGTTAAACTCTGTTTCCATATTTCAAACCCTAACTTTGAAAAATCACCATAAATCGTACACATATCAAAATGAAGTTTTCTACCCATGGATATAAAGCTTACATAGTGTACTTTAATCATGCCAAATTTTAGAATCAGATACAAAGAGTAACTTATTCAAAATAGGCATCAAATCAGATGCTACAACCATAACATACCTTGATCTTGAAGCTTGAATCTTGTTCCTTCTTCTTGGCCTTCACCCCTACATTTTTCTCTCTAAATTTTGGTAGAGTTTCCCCTTTTAAACTCAAATTGGCCAAAAATATGAAGGGGGAGAGGCTCTATTTATAGCCAAAATTTGGCTTGAATGGACTAAAATGCCCTTGGTGGCTAATAGAAAGAGTAAGGGCAATCTTGGAACTTTAAGTTAACTTTTACATCATTATTACATCATCTTCTTACATCATCCTTACCTCATTCTTCTAGAAGATGCCACAAATGTGGTGGAGGAGAAGGGGGATTAAATCCTAGCCATCGGATCAAAACTTAATCCTTAAGTTTCCCTCGAATTTACTTGGCCCACATTTCTCTGACTTTCTTTATGGCCTTCCGGAGCTTTGAAAATTCTTCTTTCTACTTCATAAATTCCCTTTAATTCTAGAGAATATCTATGAATTTTCTTAGGCTATAACACTTCCTTTAAACCATGCATAAAAATTCATTTACCAAAATACCCTTTTATTGGCAAAACCGGCTCTTTAATTTATTAAAGCCACTCTACTGGCCTTTTGGTTGCAGAACTAATTTTATAAATTAGTACAACCTTTCAAATATTTAATCTCATTTTTGTATATATTTTTTAGGTCTCTTGCTATTTCAAATAATTACCTCGAACAATGTACTTTTTACCGGCCATAACCTTATAAATTCCATTTAAGCTGTCTCAGGGGTATTTTCGTCTTTTCTCTTCACAGAAGAGCCTTAGAATATTATTTTCCATTTTGTGAGATTTTCTTGGAATTCTCTGTATACTCTTCCATTTTTACCCCTGTTGGTCATAACTTTCTGAATTTACAGTTTAGTCCCTGCTTGGACCTAACTTCGTACAATCCTCTCTTTGAGGTTTCTAACTTAACCCTTGGCCTGTTTCTACTCTCTTTTCTCTTTTTGGACCTTTGAGACTTTACTGGAACCTCTAGCCTTGATTATACTTGAGCTCCTGAAATCTTTTACTTTGCAATTTAGTCCCTAAAACTGCTTTGACTTCCTTTCTCATCTTTGGGACTTCTGCTCAAAAGGGGTCTAGTAGCCTATTCAATTCAGGCTATTTTTGGTACTTCTAGGCCCAAAAGTTGGGATGGTACCTTGTTGATCTTCATCTTTCTTGATATGATGACCCAAGAACTCTAGCTTTCTTCTTGGCTACTTCTAACTACGGATCCTAAGCTCCATTAGAATAGGGATAGGCACTGCAGGTGCCAAGGGTATCACTGGCTTGGTACTGGGTCCGGGAATGTTGCTCGGATGCACACTTGGGGTAACACTTTGGAAGTTTTAGGCCATAAAAATCTTAGATTGTATTTAGGAGATGTCACACCTTACTTATATAGTACCTTAGCAGTCATTTAGAACCATTCCAAACCACTTTGGATGGTCTTAAACTTAAAAATTTCAATTTGGACGTTAATTTTCGGAAAATTACTGTTCACTGTCCAGTTTTCAGATTACAGGTCTAACTTTGAAAAATCATAACTAATTCTAGAAAAATCGTATGGAGGTGTTCCAAAATTCTACGGAAAGATCTTTCAATACTCTTTAAGGAAAAAAATATTCAACTGAACTCATCCTCAGTGAAAATGTATAGTTTATTGGATTAAGATTACTATTTGTTTGGCAAAATCTGGACTTTCCAGATTCTGCGTCTTAACTTTGAAAATTCATATCTCTTCGTATACACATCCAAATGAGGTGATTTACCACTCATTTTAAAGCTTGGGATGTTCACTATAAGTATACCAAATTTCGTAGCTTAACTCATTCATATGATAGGTCAAACTAAAGCTTGAAACTAACTACTCCATGACCTACGTTTTATCCCTTAACATCTCTTTACTTTAATTCTTTTTATTTCTTTGGCATACCTAACATGGGCTTACTTTTTCCCATTCATACTCATACATTCCTATACACAACATAAGCTTTATAATTAAATACATGGCATTCACAACATAAGTCATAACATAGGAGAATTATACATTGAATAATAATATCAATCATTAGCATCAATAACTCTCCACTTCTTCTCCTTGCTTCTCATGCCATTAGTGCCCACCATTGATTGACCTAGATGGTTGGTTAGGGAGGGGGTGAGATTCGGGAGAATCTCAGTAGCAAACAATACCATATTAATCATGCTAAATGGATGCTCATTTACTACACGTAACTTGTTTATTCTTTGGTTAATTAGTGACATACTAGCATGCTCAAAGCTAACTTCTTGATGCATAGCCATGGAGACATAATCTACTCATCATGAATAGCAATTACAGCAGCTAAAACATGTCACAATAACATTCAATAACATGTACACGGCAACACACAAGTATACCGCATCAAGCAATGACAATAGGTAAGTTCACTACCTTGCACCTCAAGCCTTCCTCTTCCTTTTCCTTTGACTCCCTTGACTTTCTAACCATGTTAGCTTTTAGTCAACATCATCAAACATCCTCTTGGATGTTCCAAAGGTCCTAAACATAGTCACAATGATCATACAATCTATTAGGACCGCTAGATTACATAAAGTTCAAAGCTAGCTCTCTTGAACCTCAACCCTTTCTCTTAGTCTTAGGGTTTTCTTTCTAGCTTTTCTAATATAAATCTCATCATTTCCCATCCTTATGATCCATTTCTTGTCAATTAGGACCACTTTAGATGGCCTTAGATTCAAGAAGATCAAATCTGGAAATTTTAGTTCACGGGTACTGTTCAGGCAGAATCTCCAAAATTTTTTTCCTCAACTTTGAAAATTCATAATTAATTCTATAAAAATAAAATTGAGTGTTTCCAAGTCTCACTGAAAGCTCCTTAAGTAACTTTGAAGAAAAAATAGTTTCAAGAACCAATTCTACGTTGAATAGCACCGGAATCATACAGAACTCGACACTCTTCTAAAAGTTCAACACTGTTTCCAGATTTCAATCTCTAACTTTGAAAAATCACCATAAATCGTACACATATCCAAATGGAGTGTTCTACCCATGGATTTAAAGCTCACAGAATGTACTTTAAGCATACAGAATTCAAAATTAGATATGAATAGTAACTAATTCAAAATAGGCATCAAATAAGCACGTAATTCTTCCAATTTCCACATAGATCCACTTGATATAACCGTTAATCCATGTGTTCTACCTAGATCTAACATCAAAACTTCCTCCCCCTAACATCATACATTTCGGCCAGCACCAAACCCTAAGGGGACCCATACTTTTCAACCGTATAAACTAAGAAATCAAGGCAAGGAACAATATAGAACAACCTACTAACCTCGGATCTAAGCTTGGTTGATCAAAGGAGGTAGCTTTCTCTTGGTTGCTCTTCAAGAATCCAAACGGCAAGAGTTTCCCCAAGGTGGCTGAAATATGGATCTTGCAAGAGGGGGAAGGTAGCTATTTATAGCCAAAACTTTGGCTTGAATGGACCAAAATGCCCTTGGTAGCTAGAAGAAGGAGTAAGGGCAATCTTGGAAGTTCAAGTGGACTTTTACATCATCATTGCATCACCTTATTACATCATCCTTGCATCATGCTTCGAGAAGAGGCCACATGTCACTAAAGAGGTGGAGGAGAAGGAAGATTAGATTACAACCGTCGGATCTAAACTTAGCCCTTAAGTTTTCTCCTATTTTACTTGGCCCACATTTCTTTGACTTTCTTTATAGCCTTCCGGGATTCAGAAAATTCTTCTGTCTGCTCCATAAATTCCCCTTAATTCTAGAGAATATCTATGAATTTTCTCAGGCCATAACACTTTCTTTAAGCCTTGTACAAAAATTGTTTACTAAAATACCCTTTTATTGGCATAATTGGCTCTTTAATTTATTAAAGCCATTCCACTGGCCTTTTGGTTGCAGGACTAATTTTTATAAATTAGTATAATCTTTCAACCACTTAACCTCATTTTTACGTACATTTTTGAGGCCTCTTGCTATTTTAAATAATTACCCCAAACGGTGTACCTTTTACTAGTAATAACCTCATAAATTCCATTTAAGCTGCCTCAGGGGTATTTTTGTCATTTCTCTTCACAGAAGAGTCTTAGAATATTATTTCCCATTTTCTAAGATTTTTCTTAGAATTTTCTGTATACTCTTCCATTTTTACCCTTGTTAGTCATAACTTTCAGAATTTACAGTTTAGTCCCTGCTTGGACTTAGCTTCATATAATTCTCTCTTTGAGGTTTCTAACTTACCCCTTGGCCTGTATCTAGCCTCTTTTCTCTTTTTGGGCCTTTGAGACTTTACTGGAGCCTCTAACCTTGATTATACTCGAGCCCTTGAAAACTTTTACTTTGCAGTTTAGTCCCTGAAACTGCTTTGACTTCCTTTCTCATCTTTGGGACTTCTGCTCATAGGGGTCTGGTAGCCTATCTAATTTAGACTATTTCTTGAACTTCTAGGCCCAAAAGTCTGGATGTTACAGGGGATGAGATTTTAAGAAATCCCAATAGCAAAATTAACCAACTATATCACCAACAAGCATCATTATTATGCATAACCACTTTACCTACCATTAGAGAACTAACATTCTTATAATTTGGCAATCTCAAACATGCAAAAGCCAAGAAAATAAAATGCAAGGAGCAGCCACATCACAATCAAGAAAGTTCATCCACATAATAGCAATTAATCATGCAATAATCAACAATGCAAAGTTAATGTTAGTAGTTAGGTTCAACTTTGCTACCTTTCTCCAAATGCTCTTGATTTTCTTGTTCTTCTTCCTTGCTTTCACAATTACCAAACCCTAACATGGCAATCCACAAAGAAGGGCAGCAAAAATCATCAACCAAACTAAACAAGAACAAAAACACAACTTAAGGACAACTTTTGTCCCTTAATGCTTCCACCTTTGTTCTTTGAATTTTAGAGTTTGTTTCCATAAACCCTCAAAATTCCTTCTTGACTTATTCCTACATGGTTTTTCATGTAGATTTCAAATATCCACTTGGATTTAAGAAAAGAAAACTCCTTCTTCTAGTTTTGGTCTGACCGAACCATTAGGTTCATTTCCTAAAAATTTCAACTTTGGCTTTAATCCTTCTAACCCTTGCTCTTTAGGTTTATCCTGCACCATTTTCCATTTTGAATACAATGGAAGCATCAAAACAAAGAAAAACACACCCTAGGGTCTAGTTCTTGCCTTGGCTGAAATGGCCCTCAAGAAACATAACAAGGAAATCTCTTTAAAACAATCCACAATCACTTGGATCCACCTAGAATAACCGTGCTTTTAAGTGTTATAAACAAGTTTGAACAACAAAACCTCCTCCTCCACTCCTTAAACAATTCAGCCAGATCCAACAAAGAAGGAAAACCAACGTTTTCAACCATACAACACAAGCAAGTAAGGCAAGGAACAACTTAGAACCAAAAACTCACCTTGAATCTTGGTTGGATGCTCAAAGTTGGTGCTTTTCCTCTTGGTTCTTCCTCAACTCTCTCTTGCTCTCACTTTCACTCTCTTGAGCAAAATATCCTAACTACCACATTAATCAAAGTTACAAGTGTCAATCCCCCTCTTCCTCTTGCTTTCTATTTCTTAATTAACTAATTCCAAAAGAAATTAATTACCAAAAGTGAAAATCCTCTCCACTTGAGGTGTGACACTTGGCAATTTCAAATCCTCTCCATTAGGAACTTGACACATGGCAAAATGTGAGCCATTTAAAGTAAAAGGGTTTAGTCTTCACTTTATCGGTAGACTTTTACTCCGGGTTTAATCTCTTTTCTATAATTACAGTACTCTGGCCTCTGTAATTATTTTTTATCAAATCCATAATTTATTTTCCTCATTTTTATCTTCCCAAATTGCCCTCTTTGTCTCAAGATCAATTTCCCAATAATTAAATAAAAAAACGAATTTCCTTCTCTTTAGTGATTTTTCCACTTTTCCAAGAAATTGGGAAAAATTTTAGATATTTGAGGGATTCTTTTTAATCCCAATATCTCTTATAATTTCTTGGGGTATCATAGAAATTTTCTTAGAATTTTCCTTGTCTTAAAATACATTTATTTGAAATTTTCTAAATAAAAGCCCTTAAATTGGCCTAAATTACCCTTAAATTCCTTTGTAATTTCTCTAAGGGTAATTTAGTCATAAAACCAATTATATAATCTCATATAATTCTAAAATAATATTATCCTTATTTTTTCTTAATTTCCTAAGGCTTGGAAATATTTTTCCATAATTATCCTTGACCAATTTTTTCTTAATTAGTCAAATTTTCATAATTGACTTGGAAAATCATAACAAATATTTTCCATTAAATTCTTCTATTTCTCCTTATCATTTTTTGCCTTTAATTATTTAGAAATATTTCTTATTCTTAATTACCCTATTGCCGGATGTGACAGGATGCCTATCATAGTTCTAACATCTACAAGCAAAAGACCAAGCTCATTCATGATGCCAATATCCTAAGGAAGCAATTCAAAGAAGGTGATGAAGTGCTGAGGTACCAAGCCCCGTTCAAGTTCACAACAGAAAAATTCAAGACAAGCTAGGATGGAACTTACACAGTACTAAAGGTGTATGATTTTAGGATGATAGACCTGAAGGAGAAGGCCACATGCAAGTTGTTTCACTACAATGGTCATCTTCTCAAGCTCTATGAAGAGCCCACACAACCTTCATAGGGCCAGGTCATGCCTTTCTCTTACGCCTTACTACTAGAATGACTTAGGGTTTATTTGGAATCATTTTAGACCACATTGGATGGTCTTGGGCTCAAAAATCTCATTTAGGATGTTGAGGACGCTACTTTTCAGATTTTTACTGTTCATTTGGTAAGTTTCATATTTCTGGTTCAACTTTGAAAAATCATAACTTAATCTAAAAAAATCAAAATGGAGTGGTTACAAATTCTGTGGAAAGCTCTTTGAATTCTCTTTCAAGAAAAAATAGTCTTCGAAATTAATTCCTTATGAGAAAGTCCCAGATTTTGGTAAAAATTTTGAACCTTAACATTTAAAAAATCACCAAAAATCACACAATTGGCTATTTTTAATTTACTGCCCATCAAATTGAAGCTCATGACATGAAATTTAAGCATACCAAATTTGATAAAGAAATTGGTTTGGGAACTTAATCAAAACGTGACTCCAAGTTAGTGTCCTGCTTAGGGTTATAGCATCCCATCATCATACATTTACATAACCAAAATATAATTGTTTCCTCATAGTTCACCACCACAATTACCCTTGAATTTACAGCTTCTTTTTTGTGATTTAGCCTCTAAAATGTTAGGTTACATATGGGGGATGAGATTTCAATAAAATCCTAATAGTAAGATCAATCAACTAGAATATCAACATGCATTATTATAAACCACTTTAACATTAGCTATCATATGAGAACTAATCTTTTTATAATAGGGAACCTCAACATGCAATAGCCAAGGCAACAAAATGCAAGGAGCAACCATATCACAAATATCATAGTTCAACCATATAATAGCAAGCATTCATGCCATAAATAACATGCAAAGTTAACATTAGTGGCTAATTAAATCCCACTACCTTGATCCAATGCCCTTTAATTCTTTGACCTTCTTCCTATATATTCTCCTCAATTATCAACTCTAACATCACAAACCATAAAAGGGGCAGCAACAATTACAAACCAAACTATGCAAAACTCAAAAGCAAAACACAAGTAACCTTGATCCCCTTAAACTTTGATTTTTGGAGCTTTGTTTCTTTAAACCCTAAAAATTTTTTCTTGGTTCATTCCTACATGATTTTTCATGTAGAATCTAAATATACACTTGGATTTAAGAAAATAAATCTCCTTCCTCAAGATTCAGTTTGGCCGAACACCAGGGCTTGTTTCTCAAAAATCACAACTTTGATTCTAATGCTTTTGACACTTGTTCTTTAGGTTTACCCTACACCATTCTCCATTTTGAATACAATGGAAGCATCAAAACATTGAAAAACTTATCCTATGTTCCAGTTTTGAAAGTGGCTGAACCACTCTTCAAGTTTAACTATGAAAAACTTTCAAAACAACACCAAACCACTTTAAACCACCTTGAATCATAGTGTTCTAGCTATGTTTAACTTTGATTGAGCTCAAGTTATTATTATCTTTTCGTTACATTATCCTATTGGAAATTGTGCCCTAGGGGCCAATCATTATGTTATGAACA
Organism: Neltuma alba; assembly: GCF_004799145.2. NCBI lineage: Eukaryota > Viridiplantae > Streptophyta > Magnoliopsida > Fabales > Fabaceae > Neltuma > Neltuma alba. The sequence goes on from NW_021633549.1 coordinate 30,158, forward strand.
TTGTTGATTTATGAATTATTAATTACGTTATCATATTATTTGCATGTTTACTGTGATGACTATCCTTGGATAACTCATGGTTTATCCTAAATGTCCCTGGTCAGTCATATATGTGGGAGCAGAGATGAAATAAGACCAGTATGACTTTAAAGATATATAGAGATATAAATTAAAGTCATAGGCACATGTAAGAGTACAAGGTGTTGGACCGACCCGCTATGAGAGAGTTGCATGGGTTAAGTCATAAGCTTCTCTCATATACAAACCAGTCACTGTGCCCTTTGACTTGAGATCATCATGGATTCCTACATGAGAAAAGCTCAGCTTTGACCTAGTCAAAAGTCACTTTTGACCGAGTGATCATAAAGACTATGTTCAGGCTTAGTGGTTTTTCATGCGGAGGAATGTGAATGGTCAAGATGGAATTTGTCCCTCACATTCGTAGAGAGATATTACTGGGCCCCTCGATGAGTGAGTCTGAGAAATGTATGGCCATACTAAATGGAAAGGTAGTTCCATTTCTATATTCAGACTACTCAGGGATCGAGAAAGTAACGGTCATGAATAGAAGGATGACGTTCTCCATGCCTCATCCATGACCAAAATGTCGTGTGACAAAAGGGACATGATATGGTTGTATGAAAGGTTGCATCGTTCAATGATCTTCATATGTTTTAGGTAGTCGTGATGTCTTGCTAGAGACCGCTTACGACTTGTGAGTCATTATAGTTAATGGCCCACTGCCAACTTCATATGGGCCTACAGGGTCGCACACAAAATAGCCTAACACGAGTTATGATGTCCAGATTCATCATTGAATCTAAGATATGTCCAGATTCAATGAATAATATAGGGTGGACATGTGTGTATATATATATATATAAATTCGTATATATATTATATAAATATAAGAGATATTAATTGTTAGATTTAATTTATAAGGATAAATTAGATCTATGTAAATTAATTCCGTCATATCTTTATTTTTGAATTAAATAAATAGGTGAATTAAATCTGTGAGACGGATTTAATATAAACCGTATTTATTTAATGTTCTCTTATCTGATTATGCAATATTTGATATTGTATTAATTTCAAAATTAATTTAGGATTAATTTCGAAATTAAATATCATTCATAATACCTATAGCATCCTATATATTTGATATTAGGGAGCTAGGGTTTGAGTGAGTGAGAGTGAAAGCACTTACAGATAAGAGACGGCCGAAGAAAAAAAAGGAGAGAAGGGAGGACGGATTTTTGAAAACCCTAGACGGACAAAGACGCTAGCACGTCATTCGAGATTAAGGGCTATTCGTGTGGATACCGGTAGAGGAAGCCGACCGGAGTTGTCGACTTCGAACGACAAAGGAGGCGAGCAGAGGCATCCTGAACAGCAGAATCACCTAGCCACCAAGAAATCGAACACCGAAGGTAATGCTTCTTACTACTTGACTTAAATACGATCGGTAGATCCAGGCAAGGGATTGAAAGTTTTAAATTTTTAGTTTCCGCTGCGCGTCGTCTTTCAATACCCTTCATGTCCATGATTTTGTGGTATTTTCTGGCCCTTTTTAATGATAATGGTGCTTAATTTAGATTAAGAGTCCTTACTTTAAGTTAGTGTCTTTTTGAGGATAAAATTGTCATAATTGGTTATTAATTGTATTCAATTGATTTCTAGGACAATTGATACTTCAATTTGTTGCTTTTTATTGTAGGACACTAGAGATTGGGGCCAGAATTAAAGAATTCAAGGCACAAGAAGCAAGAGAGGAGCCTCTACCTCAGTTCGCTGCGGCACACTTCTACTTTCACCGCGGCGAACGTCGTCCGTCAAGAAGCAAAACTCTCTGCCATGTTTCGCCGTGGCGAACCCCTCATATTAGTAAATTTCAGACCTGACCATTTCGAGAAAATCTGACCTACCCACCCCCAGGAACCGACTCATACACGCAATTTTCGGGTTAGAAACCCTATTTTGGGTATTGTGAGGTCAGACCCTTATTATTCAACCACCACCTATGTTTCTATCATCATCTCTTCTCATCTTTCCCACAGAACCCTAATTGGATTGATTGATGTTGAACATTGTGCTTAAATATATGTAGTTGCATATATGCTTATTGTAACTCTCATGATTCTCTCCTGTCTTGCACGGTTATGTTTGATACTGAGTTGATTGTGCGTTACATTGAGCCAATTGTATGATCATTCTAAATTTACACATTAGGGATGCTAAACAAAGTTTTCATTAATGAGTTCATTAATGAAAGCTTTGGACTCATTGAGTTAATGAGGTTCTTATTAAGAAAACCTAATGGATTTTGAAACTCCCAATATTTAAGTGAACTATGATTGCCATCAAAACCATTTTCAAGAAATTTCCTATCAATCATTTCCATTACTTCATTATTATCTTAAAAACTCCAAAAACATAGTATCTTAGGTTTGTTTTCATTGCATTCAATTTTGGCACATTTAATTAAATGTTAAAAACCCAAAAACCCCTTTTCATTACTTTGCATGACATTTAGTCTAACTTAGGTAATTAATTAAGGCTCCCAAGCGTGAAACGACCCGAGTTTGCATTATACTGCATAGCTTGGATTTATTTTTGAGTGAGAACCCTAAAGCAAATGATAAAAAAGGCTCTCTTCAAGTGGCGCCGTTGCCGGGGAGCCAAGAAATTGGTTCTCTAAGTTAGCTTGTGCTAATTGGTTGTCAATTGAAGTTTTGATCTTTTTGGGTAGCATCTTAAGTAGTTTAGTTGCATATTTGTTCATAGTATAGGTTTTCATCTTGCATAGCATTAAAATTTTTGGAAATACAAACAAATATACTGATTTTCTTGATTTTCTGCATATCTTACGTTGCATCAGTGGAGTCCAGTATCTGATAAGCGTTATGTGACACTTCACTGCCGCCAACTTGCTTGCTATCAGATATCTGGTCGCCTCTCTCAACCTTCGCCGCGGCCAACTGATTTAGCCCAATTATTCTATGTTATTTCATATCATTTTAAGGGTATTTATCATAGATTTTGGCTCCTTTTGATGATAATTGTGCTTAATTTAGATTAAGAGTCCTTGCTTTGAGTTAGTGTCTTTTTGAGGTAAAGATTGTCATAATTGGTTATTAATTGTATTCAGTTGATTTCTAGGACAATTGATGCTTCAAATTGTTGCTTTTTATTGTAGGACAATTGAGAATTGGAGCCAAGATCAAAGACCAAAGGATGACAAAACACAAGATCAGAGTATCAGCACTAACAGAATTCGCCGCGGCGCCAAATTGAAATCTCACCAGTAATCTCTCGGGCAAAGTTCACCGCGGCCAACTTACATCTTTGCCGCGGCGAAATCACAAGATTAGGCGGAGCTACTCTCGGGCATGCTTCACCGCGGCGAACTCTTCGTATCAGCAACGCTAGATCCGGATCAGAACGCGAAAATGGAGCTTCTAATCATATGATCCGACCCAGATGGACCCCTAAAACCCTTAGAAACCCTATTTTCGACCATACACTCCATTCCATCTCCTACAACACCTCTATTCTCCCATCCTCTTGCCTCTCCACCTCCATCTTCTTCCCCATCCATTTCCTTCATCTTTCATTCACTCCATCTCAATTCCTTCCACTCCCAGCTACCATGGCCGACGGATTCACTTCAGTTGGAGCTTTTCTTGAAGCTATGGAGAGCTAGGGTTTATCAACTCTTGAAGAATGGTGGTGTGGCTTGAGTTCCTAAGCTTCAAAGGGGAGTTTAGTTTCAGTTTGCAATTTTTAGCTATGATTTATGGCTTTCTAGGTCTAGGAGTTGTAATTTCTTAGTTAGGAACTTGGGACTGATACTGTAATTATTGGTTAATGATTACATTTGTAATTTGGATTGATTGATGTTGAACTTTGTGCTTAAATATATGTAGTTGCATATATGCTTATTGTAACTCTCATGATTCTCTCTTATCTTGCATAGTTGTGTTTGGGTATTGAGTTGATTGTGTGTTTCATTGAGCCAATTGCATGATCATTCCAAAATTACACATTAGGGGAGCTAAACAAAGTTTTCATTAATGAGTTCATTAATGTAAGCTTTGGACTCATTGAGTTAATGAGGTTCTCATTAAGAAAACCTAATGGATTTGTGAAACTCCCAATATTTTAAGTGAACTATGATTGCCATCAAAACCATTTTCAAGAGGTTTCCTACCATTCATTTCCATTCCATCATTATTATCTTAAAACACCAAAAATATAGTATCTTAGGTTTGTTTTCATTGCATTTAGTTTAGGCACCATTCATTTAAGTCTTAAAAACCCAAAACCCATTTCATTGCATTGCATGGCATTTAGTCTAGCTTAGGTAATTAATAAAGGCTCCCAAAAGTGAAACGACCTGAGTTTGCACTATACTGCATAGCTTGGATTTATTTTTGATTGAGAACCCCAATGGTAGTGGGAGTGGAAGGAATTGAGATGGAGTGAATGAAAGATGAAGGAAATGGATGGGAAGAAGATGGAGGTGGAGAGGCAAGAGGATGGGAGAATAGAGGTGTTGTAGGAGATGGAATGGAGTGTATGGTCGAAAATAGGGTTTCTAAGGGTTTTAGGGGTCCATCTGGGTCGGATCATATGATTAGAAGCTCCCTTTTTCGCGTTCTGATCCGGATCTAGCGTTGCTGATACGAAGAGTTCGCCGCGGTGAAGCATGCCTGAGAGGAGCTCCGCCCAATCTTGTGATTTCGCCACGGCAAAGATGTAAGTTGGCCGCGACGAACTTTGCCCGAGAGATTACTGGTGAGATTTCAATTTGGCGTCGCGGCGAATTCTATTAGTGCTGATACTCTGATCTTGTGTTGTGTCATCCTTTGGTCTTTGATCTTGGCTCCAATTCTCAATTGTCCTACAATAAAAGCAACAATTTGAAGCATCAATTGTCCTAGAAATCAACTGAATACAATTAATAACCAATTATGACAATCTTAACCTCAAAAGGACACTAACTCAAAGCAATGACTCTTAATCTAAATTAAGCACAATTATCATCAAAAGGAGCCAAAATCTATGATAAATACCCTTAAAATGATATGAAATAACATAGAATAATCGGACTAAATCACCAACCTCTTCTTTCGCCGCGGCGAACTCTTCTAGAAAAATTTTGAAACTTACACTTTTTGCTTCTTTTTCTGTGCATACATACTCATACTCACCATACACTTGCATACTATCCATACACTTGCATTAATCACATTACATGCTTTTAGTTCACTTTGTGTGCTGCAAGTCAATTTTGTTTGCTCTTTCTCTTGTGACTTTTATCTTGGCATGCCACGGAAAACAAAACTTGTGCCCTATAACCCTGAGATTGAGAGAAGACTCAGAGAGATAAGAAGAAGAAAAGAATTGAGGGGACAAGTGAGTTGGTGATTGAGCAAGAGAAATTTTCTGTGGAATCTAGCCTATCTAGTAAGTGAGAGTGAGCCTACTGACCAAGAGATAATGGCTGAATTACCACAAAAACCAACCTAATCCTAACCCCAATGCCAACCAAGTGAGGAATGGAGGCAATGGAGGGAATGGAGAACAAGAGAGAGTAGGAGAAAATAATGGAAACCCTAGGAGAAGAACAATTAGAGAAGCCACAACTTCTGATGTAAATTTTGACCCTTTTACTATGGCTTGTCCAAATTTTGAAGTTAACTTTGAGATTAAAGGTTTATTGATTAACTCTCTTCCCAAATTCATGGATTGACAGGAGAAGACCCATACCTCCATCTGCAATCTCTTTCCATGATTTGTCAGAGTATGAAGCCTATGGGAGCATCATTGGACCAAGTGCTATGGAAGGTTTTTCATCTATCCTTGGAAGGAAAAGCTAGGGATGGTACATAAGCCTACCAAGACATGTAGCTGATGCATACCACAGTTGGGGGAACTTAAGGAAGGCATTTTGGGAGAAATACTTTTCGGCTTCTCGTACTTCATCAATGAGGAAGGAGATTTATTCTGCCAAGCAAGATTATGACGAATCTCTCATGATTACTGGAATAGATTTCAGGACCTACTTTCAAGATGCCCAATCATCAAATTCCGATGAACAACTGGTGCAGTAGTACTTCTATGATGGGTTGAAGAACCAAGAGAAGGGTATGTTGCATGTTGCAACTGGAGGATCTTTGATAGACTCCACTGCTGAGGAGGCTTGGGATTTGATAAAGAAGATGGCCCTGAATCATCAACAACATGGTGTGAGAGATACTAGAGGAGTGCATGGGGTGGGAGCTGCTTCAGTGCACAGTAGGAGAATGGACACTTTGGAATCAAAAGTAGATTCTTTGGGAAGCAAAGTGACATCTCAATTATCTTTGATCACTACTGAATTGAAGAATATGAGTGTGCATCGCCCATCCGCTCCTATGGACATTACAGCGCCTAGTTGTGAAACATGTGGATCAGTCATGCATATTTCTAGCGTTTGTCCAGACCGCTATGAGGAAGTGTTTGCAGTCTTCCAAGCCATCCAAATCAAAAGTGGGACCCCTACTCCAACACTACAACGAGGGATGGAAGGCAAACCCTCGATTGATGGGGCTGGAGGAATGATGATAGTGGACCTCCAAACAGATTTCAGAAGAGTGGAGGAGCTGGTCCATCTTCAAACCCGTTCTAAAACCAATCTCAAGCCCTAAACTGTCCCACCTAGGATGAAACTAATCAACTCCTACAAAATATGATGGCCTTAATGAAGGAAGAAAGGGCTGCTAACGCTACTCAGTTCAACTCCTTAGCTTCACTAATTCAACAAGACTCATCCAAGATGATGCAGATTTAGTGCTTTGGAAAAGAGGATGGAGCAAGGGGAGACTAAATCTGAGAACATTATTAACTCCTATGTAACTCAGTTGTCCAACAACATGAGTAAGCAACAAGCAAGGGCGCAGTGGCACAATCCCCTCCAAACACTGTTATCAATCCTAAGGCTTGAATGCTATTACCCTTAGGAGGGGGAAGCAAGTGAAATTCAGAGAAGAGGAGGATGAAGTTATAGAGAGGAGATCTTGTGTGATGAGCTGCCACAAGCACCTTCAAAGGAGAAGCAGTCTGAAAGCTCCAGGAGAAGAGGCTAAGAAATGAAAGAAGCCTCAAAAGAACATGATGGCAAGGGGAGACCAATGTGGAATCTGAGCCAAGCAATCATGGCGCCTCAAGTAAGGAAGGTAAGGAGGTAAACATCAATGAACTACCTTTTCCTAATGCTTATTTGAAAAATGTGAAAATGGGTAAGGAGAGGCAAGATCATGAGTTGCTTAAGACATTTAGGAAAGTAGAAGTGAATATACCCTTGCTTGACCTGATTATTAAAAAGATTCCTAAGTATGCTAAGGTCTTAAAAGAATTATGTACTCAAAAGAGTTAAACCTAATGAAAGAGTCCAATAATGTCATTCCTATAATGTGTCTGCTTTGTTTAAACCCCAAATTCCTGTAAAGTGTCAAGACCCTAGATCTTTCACTATCCCTTGCACTATAGGAAAGGTTACTATAGGGGGGAGCCCTGTTAGATCTAGGTGCAGCCATTAATGTCATGCCTAAGTCCGTATACACATCTCTAGAGTCAAGACTCTTAAGTCTACCACTGTGTGCTCCAACTAGCTGATAGGACTATTAGTATCCTGAGGGCATTATTGAAGACATTTTAGTCCAAGTAAGGGATTGGTGTTTCCTGCTAATTTTTATGTGTGCTGACATGTCTTTCTGAACGTGTGAATGATACTACACTCATCCTTGGTCGACCTTTCTTAAGGACTGCTATAATACCATGATTAGCATGAAAGAGGGCACCATAACTATGGAGGTGGGTGATAATAAAGTTTCTTTTAACATGTATGAAGTAATGAAACATCCTTATGAGGACTATTCACTTCTGGGGGTTAACATGATAGACATTGCTGTTGAGGATGCATGCTCTGAAGTTGAATTGCAAAATGACTCTTTCTATTCTGATATTTACACTGATGAATCTATTGATGAGGATGAATCCATTTCTTCTTTTTCATCTCTCTACTTACACCTTCTTCTTTGCTCATGTGGTGGTGATGTTACATGCCTTAATTGTACTGTGTTTAATTGTATGCTTTCCATCCCACATGCATTTTCTGTTTTCCCTCCCTTGACTCCAAGTTAGACTGTGATTCCTCTATTGTCAGTGATAATTCCCTTGGGGAAAGGTTTCCTGTTGTTATTTCAGAAATGGATGAAGGAGTCATGGAGAAGAATCCCTCTAAGGCAGTTGCTGTAGATCAACTAGAAGTTGGTTCAACGCTTGGAGAGGAAGCTAACTGCAAGGTTGAGGAACTCTCACTGGTTGAAGGAAAGGGGAGTAATCTGTTCTTCTGAACTTCATAAATTGATTCTTCTATTGTGCAAACACCTACACTTGATTTGAAACCCCTACCCCCTACTGTTAAGTATGCTTTTCTAGAGTCTGATGAGCGTTACCTGTGATTATAGCTAACTCCCTATCTAAGGTTGAGGAAGAAAGACTCCTTACTGTATTGAGAGAGCATAAGAGGGCTATTGGGTGGACTTTAGCGGACATTCCGGGGATTAGCCCAGCCATTTGCACACATAGGATCTTGCTTAGTGAAGGTTCCAAACCAATGAGACAACCCTAGAGAAGACTAAACCCCCTGATTCTTGATGTGGGTGTAAGAAGGAAATTACCAAACTTCTAAGTGCTGGGATCATCTATCCCATATCTGATAGTGAGTGGGTTAGTTCGATACATGTAGTACCTAAAAGAGTGGGGTTACTGTGGTTAGAAATGATAGGGATGAGCTTATTCCTACGAGAGTTCAGAATTCCTGGCGTGTGTGCATAGATTATAGAAAACTCAACGATACCACACGAAAGATCATTTCCCTCTTCCTTTCATAGACCAGATGTTGAGAGACTTGCAGGCAAATCTCATTACTGTTTTCTAGATGGTTTCTCTGGGTACTATCAAGTACCTATTGCACCAAGGACCAAGATAAAACTACTTTCACATGTCCTTTTGGTACCTTCGCCTATCGTAGGATGCCTTTTGGGTTATGTAATGCTCCAAGGACTTTCCAACGTTGTATGATGGCTATATTCGTGATTTCTTAGAGGAATGTATGGAAGTCTTTATGGATGATTTTACTGTTTATGGTGGTTCTTTTGATGATTGTCTTGCTAGTCTTGAAAAGTTTTAAAAAGATGCATTGAAAAGAATTTGATTTTAACTTCGAAAAGTATCATTTATGGTCAATGAAGGGATAGTGCTAGGGCATTTGATTTCTAAAAAGGGAATGAAGTTGATAAAGCTAAGATTGAGGTTATATCTTCTTTGCCTATCCTGCTTGCGTTAAAGATATTAGATCATTTTTGGGTCACGCGGGATTTATAGGCAGTTTATAAAAGATTTTAGCAAGATTGCTTTACCTCTCTCAAAGCTTTTACAAAAAGATGTGAAATTTGATTTTGATGATTCTTGTAGAGTTGCCTTGATGATTTAAAGTCTAAACTCATTTCTCCTCCTATTCTTGTTGCACCTAACTGGACTTTGCCCTTTGAGATTTCATGTGACGCTTCTAATTTTACTGTAGGAGCTATGTTAGGCAGAGGGAGGAGAAGCTCTCAAAGAGATTCCCTATGCTTCGAAAACACTGGATGCAGCTCAAGTCAACTATACAACAACAGAAAAAGAGCTATTTGCAGTTGTTTTCGCTTTAGAAAAGTTTACGGCCTTACTTGTTAAACTCTCATGTGACTGGTTTCACTGATCATGTAGCCGTTCGCTATCTCTTAAGGAAACCACAATCTAAGCCAAGATTGATTAGGTGGGCATTTACTTCTCCAGGGAATTTGACATTGAAATAAAGGATCGAGCAGGGGCAGAGAACCATGTAGCCGATCACTTAAGTAGGCTACAGATGATAAAC